>NC_080062.1:12230838-12290072 GCF_026212465.1 Amaranthus tricolor | reverse complement strand
CTGTTTTGGCTATGATTCAAACTAATATCTGTAATGGCCCAATATATTTCAATTGTTTTCCAAACTTTACAGTAGATCTTCAAGACCCATTAATCTTATCTTCATTAATTTTAGATATTCAAATTTTAAATAATAAATTTAAAGAGTTTGCTAGAAATTTTGCAATTGTTTTCCGTGTTTATTTTAGATTAATGAATTCCACAGTTAATCCAAAATTCATACATGAGGCTTCTTCAAAAGAAGAAACTATTTTTATAGAGGTTCATGCTGAGAATACTAAATCAATAGTTTCTACAGCAAAAACCTTGAGATGGGATCAAATTTCTATTCCTGAGACATTTCAATTCTCAAATCCAATGCCTCCTAGAAACATAAGACAAGAAATAGAATGCATTGAGGAAGACGAAAATAAAGTTCTTATAAGGTTTGGGTCTATGAGAGAATTATCTAGTTCTCCTTGTACTTCTTCTTCCAACTATCCACGAAGATCTTTTTCTTTTCCTCAAAAAACAACTTCAGTCATTTCTGAACCAATCAAAGTCAGATATAAATCTCCTATTCCTGAATATGAAGCAAATGCTTCTCAAACTTCTCAAATCTCTTCATCTAGACCTGCATCTCCCACAATGTCTGATATGCAAAATTTTGACTCTATCAATACAATTACTAAAGATTTTGAAATAGATAAAAACTATCTAAGAGATGAATTTAATTCCTCTCACAATGCTGAACATCGAGATTGGTTTAGATCTTTTTCTCGCTCCTTTAAAGACTCAATAAGAGATGTATGGTATAAAGATATGAATACTATTCAAATTAATATCCCGTTTTTTACATGGTTTTTATTGTTTTGTGAAAAACAAGGTATTGCTAATCCATATTCTCAAAATCACATATTTGTACAAACCAAACTTCAAAAAAATTGGGTTTTGAAGGATGGACAAACAATTAGTTCAGTTCATCCACCATTACAAAATATTACTTTTCCCTATTATGACCGTGAAATAAAGGCTAGTCCTTTTAAAGAAGGAAGAGTAGATCAAACAGATAAAACTCCAAATGTAGAAGACATCATTAAAATTTATCATCAAAATAATTTTACAAATCAAATCCTTCATACCGTTGCTACACAAGTAGATCAACTTTCAAATAAGGTTGATAATTTACAAAAAGAAACCTCTAGATCCATAGCCCCTAATACGATTGCATCATTAGGATCTAATAAGGTTTCTGCACCGCATTTCAAACCACCAGGATTAACTATACCTATGACTCAAATGTTTCCAAAAAATGGTTTTACTTCTTCTAACTCTAATTCTGCAGTGTTAGATAAAATTCAAAAATCTTTACAAAAATTAGCAGATAGTCCAAGTCATATTAAGGTTTTGAGTAAATATCAAAGTTCAGAGATATCTTCTGATGAAGAAAATTCTGAGTCTTTAATCATTTCAAAAGTTGCAAAGCAATTTCAAGAATCTGATAATGATCCTCATCAAATTAATAAAATACGATCATCTTGGAAGAATATCCCTACAAAAAACTATTATCCTAGGCCTACTCCTGTTGATCTTCAATATGAAGAAAGGTCTACATTTACCTCCAAATCCTTTTCCCCAGATATGATCCATGAATGGAACATAGATGGAAAATCTGATTATGAAATTCTTAATACTCTTCAAAATATGGGAATGGCTATTGTAGCTTACAAGGCAAAACCTTTGGATGAACAAATAATTTTTGGTTTTATTATATCAGGTTTTACTGGGCAATTAAAAAACTGGTGGGATAATCTTCTCACTTTACAAGACAGATTAGAAATTTTGAATCACGTTACTGACATCATGGATGATCAAGGAAATGTATTTCAAAAATCTGACTGCTGTGATTTCTTAATCATAGTTATTGCCTTTCATTTTGTCGGTAACCCTACTCAAACTCTTTCTTCTGGAGAAACGATTTTACAAAATTTACGTTGCCCAACATTAAGTGACTATAGATGGTATAAAGATACCTTCTTTAGTTATGTTTTACAAAGACAAGATTGCAATCAAAGTTTTTGGAAAGAAAAATTTATATCAGGACTACCAAAATTATTTGCTCAAAGAATTTTTAGAAAAATAGCTGAACATGATACAGATAAAGAACAAGCTCTTAATAATACTACTTATGGAGGACTTTTCGCTTTCATTAAAAAGGAAGGTCTTTCTTTATGTGAAGAACTCAAACTCCAAGCCAAATATACCTCTGAAAAGAAACAATCTAGGAAAGAAATTGGATGTTTCTGTGAAGCATTTGGTATGGAAGCTATTAGAGCTCCCTCTACAAAAAAGAAAATTAAAAAACAATTTTCTAAATTTTCAAAAGATAAAAATAAAAATTCTTATCCTTCTTATTATCGAAAGAAACGAGGAAAGAAAAATTTCGGAAATTTCCGAAAATCAAACAAAGCTTTCAAAATCTTTTGTTATTCGTGTGGAAAACCTGGACATAAAGCAAATGCTTGTACCACAAAGAAAAAAATTCAAGAATTATTTATTAACGACTCTGAGCTAGGAGATAAAATATCCAAAATATTATTACAAACCCCTGAGTCTACTTCTTCTTCTTCTTCAGAAAAGGAAGATGACGAAATTTTACAAATTAATGATCAAACTTCTGATTCTGAATCTTCGATTTCTTCCTCTCCTATCAAATGCATTAATGTTTTAACAGATAAAGAGAAAAATGTGGAATTTCTTTTTGATCTCGTTGACAAAATCCAAGATAAAGAGATCAAAAGAGAAACCCTTTTGAAACTCAAAACTATGGTTTTGGGTGAAACCTCTACCTCTAAAAACAAAGAAAGTATTCCAATTCCTCAAATTGAACCTTTCAATATTTCAAAATTATTAGAAAAATACTCTTCCAAAGAAATGACTTCTAAATTAATTCCTATTAAGAATCAAACTCTTTCGGTCAAAGATCTTCAACTTGAAATAAATAAAATCAAAGAAGACATCATTTCTATCAAAAATAGTTTAAAGCATTTAGAAATCAAAGATTTCGAACTTGAAACAAAATTATCTATTTTAGAAAACCCCATCTATAAAGAAAATCTTTCTTTGGGAAAAGAGAAAGTTAATGGGGATGATGATGATTTTATCACTGTTATTAATAAAATTAATTTTCAAAAATGGTATGCACCAGTTACTTTTCAAATTGGAGATTTTCAAAAAACCTATATTGCTTTAATTGATAGTGGAGCGGATCAAAATTGCTTAAGGGAAGGATTAGTCCCAACTAAATTTTATGAAAAAACAAAAACTCGGTTATATAGTGCAAATAGTTCACCCATGGATATTAAATATAAAATTTCAAAAGGAAAGATCATAAATGAAAATTATAGTTTTACTAATACTTTCATTATTATTAATGATATTAAGGAAGAAATAATATTAGGCACTCCCTTTTTAACACAAATTTATCCTTTTTGGGTTGATGACAAAGGTGTTCATACAAAAATTTTAGGGAAACAATTATCATTTCCTTTTTTAAGTCCCATGTTACAAAAAGATATTAATTTATTACAAAATTCTTCAGTAATACAAAGTATAAATTTAATAAAACAAAAAGAATTTCAAATTTCTTCTTTAAAAGAAGAAATTTCTTTTCAAAGGATTGAAGAACAATTACAACAATCAAAATTGCAACAAAAAATTTTTAATTTAGAAAATATTTTTAAATCAAAAGTTTGTGCTGATATTCCAAATGCCTTTTGGGATAGAAAAAGGCATATTGTCACATTGCCATATGAAAAAGATTTCTCTGAAAAAAATATTCCTACAAAAGCTAGACCCATCCAAATGAATTCTGAGCATCTTGAATTCTGCAAGAAAGAAATTCAAACTCTTTTAGATAAAAAATTAATAACTCCATCCAAATCTCCTTGGAGCTGTGCAGCATTTTATGTTATGAATGCAGCAGAAAAAGAAAGAGGAGTTCCTAGATTAGTTATTAATTACAAACCTTTAAACAAAGTTCTTCAATGGATAAGATATCCAATCCCAAATAAAAGAGATTTAATTAATCGCTTATATAAAGCCAAAATATTTTCAAAATTTGATATGAAATCTGGTTTCTGGCAAATACAAATTGCTAAAGAAGATAGGTATAAAACTGCATTCACGGTACCATTTGGACATTATGAGTGGAATGTAATGCCTTTTGGACTTAAAAATGCTCCTTCTGAATTTCAACATATAATGAATGATATTTTCAATCAATTTTCTTCATTCATAATTGTTTATATAGATGATGTTTTAATTTTTTCTCATGATATTGATCAACATTTCAAACATTTACATATATTTCTAAACACTGTTGAAAAAAATGGTTTAGTAGTTTCTGCCACTAAAATGAAATTATTTCAAACAAAAATTAGATTTTTGGGACATGACATTTATAAAGGAACAATCAAGCCAATTACAAGGTCTTTAGAATTTGCAGAAAAATTCCCTAACGAAATTAAAGACAAAACCCAGTTACAAAGATTTTTGGGATGTCTAAATTATATATCAGATTTTTTCCCAAAGCTCAGACAAATTTGCATGCCCCTCTTTCAAAGACTTCAAAAAAATCCGCCTCCCTGGTCAGAAATTCATACTAAGACTATTATTGAATTAAAACAAAAAATCAAATCACTTCCATGTCTAGGCATTCCAGATCCATCTGCATTCATGATAGTAGAAACAGATGCATCAGAAATAGGATATGGTGGCATATTAAAACAAAGAATAGATACAAAAGAACAATTAGTTAGATTTCATTCAGGTCTCTGGCTCGGACCTCAAAAAAATTATTCTACCATTAAAAAGGAAATTTTATCTATAGTACTATGCGTTTCAAAATTTCAAGATGATCTTTACAACAAAAAATTTTTGATAAGGATCGACTGCAAATCTGCAAAAGAGGTTCTAGAAAAGGATGTCAAAAACATTGTTTCTAAACAAATTTTTGCAAGATGGCAAGCAATTTTATCAGTATTTGATTTTCAAATAGAGCATATAAGAGGCGAAAGTAACTCTCTCCCTGATTTCTTAACCAGAGAATTTCTACAGGGACATCATAATGCCAAGGAAGAAGAATCAGCAAGAAAAACTCAAAGGGTTCCAGAGTTCAGATGATTACGAAATGGAACCAGATCCAAAACCAAACAAAACAGAACAAAATAAATTTTCATCCTCCAAAAATCTTCAAACTACCCTATCCATTTCAAACAAATTTACTCAACTAAATGATTTTCCCCCACTTCCATATTCACAAATTGTTCAAGAGCCTACTTCACAAAATATTATTTCAAATTCAAAACAAAAAGAACCAACTACAAAAATACCAACACAAAGCTTTACCAAATCTGCATACATTACAAAAACCGAAATAGAAAATGTATATCTCACTAATTTTACAATTCCTCAAAGCCCACAAATTATTAATTCAATCAATCAAAAAACTTTTCCAAAAGGTTGCGAATGGATACCAGAAAATCGTTTTAAAACTCAAAGGTTTTATGAATTTATTTTAGTAGATTCAAACTCTGTTGAAATCCAACATATCAAGGATTCTTCAGAAAAAATAATTTATTCAAAATGTATTTTTAAGAAAATTATTTCGTCTGTAGAATGGGGAGACCCTTATGCAGAACGAATTTTTTCAAAAAGATTTTTCCCTCAAAATTACTCATACTATGATTACAAAATGGCCTGGTATAGAGCATTTTTATTCAGACCATTTGATCATTCATGGTTTTTTATATTTGACAAATATTGTCCAAAGAAATATCCTATGTGGTTTTATCATTGGTGGTATTTATTTGGACCAACTCCTCAAATTTATCCAAAAGAATGCAATGAGGGTTTCACAACTTTTGTTGCCAATTCAAATTATCAAGCTTATGAAACTCCAGTCATGTTTCATGCAGAATTTAAAATTCCATGGATTCTATGTTGGAGTTACTGTCTCAAACAACACCTTCCACGTCCATATCCATATTCATTAATAAGAGAATTCAAAATTAAATGGTGGGACAAATTTACCTTAGAAATTTGTTCAACAAAAAATGTTATCTCCTTTTTTCAAACCGGTATAAAAATGGAATACCAATCTCCATCAACCACCAACAAACCTTCACCCTCAAAAGCAACATCAAATTCAAACTCTCCTCAACACAATAAAAATCCCAAAGTAGAAAGTCCAAATTCAGAATCATTATCTAAAGTCCAGAAAGCTATTCTCAAAAAGATTCTTGAAGATCCACAATATGCAAAGAAAATATTATCAGAAGAATCCTCTGATGAGATTTTATCGGAGTTTTCAAATGAGTCTTATGATCCAACATTTGGTGGCCCATTTGCTCAAGATCCATACGACTTTTAATATTGAGTTCACAAAAGTTCAATTCAAATGTTCAACAACTCAAATTAATTCATCCGGAAGCACAAACGTAAGCAATGACGAAATCAAAAGTATCATTCAAATGTTCAACAACTCAAATTAATTCATCCGGAAGCACAAACGTAAGCAATGACGAAATCAAAAGCATCTCCAACAGTAATTCAAAGCATCTTCAACAGTAAAGCATCTCCAACAGTGATTCAAAGCATCTTCAACAGTAAAGCATCTTCAATAGTAATTCAAAGCATCTTCTACAGTATTATAGTGTAACTTTAATAATTATGTTTGTACTATTTCTCTTTAATTTCTTATTGGAAGAGCAGATTGCACCTTATCTCTTCCTTTGTGTATAAATAAAGTGTCTAGCTCTAAGATGAGAGCATCCTGTAATTTTCTTTTGTTTAAGTCTTATCTCAAATAAATCTAACTTTCTTTACTTATCTTATTATTATCAATTCCAACAAACCTTCACCCTCAAAAGCAACATCAAATTCAAACTCTCCTCAACACAATAAAAATCCCAAAGTAGAAAGTCCAAATTCAGAATCATTATCTAAAGTCCAGAAAGCTATTCTCAAAAAGATTCTTGAAGATCCACAATATGCAAAGAAAATATTATCAGAAGAATCCTCTGATGAGATTTTATCGGAGTTTTCAAATGAGTCTTATGATCCAACATTTGGTGGCCCATTTGCTCAAGATCCATACGACTTTTAATATTGAGTTCACAAAAGTTCAATTCAAATGTTCAACAACTCAAATTAATTCATCCGGAAGCACAAACGTAAGCAATGACGAAATCAAAAGTATCATTCAAATGTTCAACAACTCAAATTAATTCATCCGGAAGCACAAACGTAAGCAATGACGAAATCAAAAGCATCTCCAACAGTAATTCAAAGCATCTTCAACAGTAAAGCATCTCCAACAGTGATTCAAAGCATCTTCAACAGTAAAGCATCTTCAATAGTAATTCAAAGCATCTTCTACAGTATTATAGTGTAACTTTAATAATTATGTTTGTACTATTTCTCTTTAATTTCTTATTGGAAGAGCAGATTGCACCTTATCTCTTCCTTTGTGTATAAATAAAGTGTCTAGCTCTAAGATGAGAGCATCCTGTAATTTTCTTTTGTTTAAGTCTTATCTCAAATAAATCTAACTTTCTTTACTTATCTTATTATTATCAATTATATAATAAGATTTATATCCACAAAATTATTAAATTATTTTCTCTATCGATCCTGTACTCCCTATTGTAAAGTGTCTAGCTCTAAGATGAGAGCATCCTGTAATTTTCTTTTGTTTAAGTCTTATCTCAAATAAATCTAACTTTCTTTACTTATCTTATTATTATCAATTATATAATAAGATTTATATCCACAAAATTATTAAATTATTTTCTCTATCGATCCTGTACTCCCTATTGGTATCAGAGCCAGTAAGTTATTAAATTGATTAATTGTGCATTTATTAAATTGCATTTGTATTGAGTGTTGGTAAAGTGCTTGGTCAGCCTAATTAAGTTGTTGGTAAGCCATTTTAAGTCTTGGTGTTCTCGGTTAGGTGGTCCCACTGTTCCCATTCAATTCAGTCATATTTAGTTTATGCAACATTTAATTTATTAATGGCAAACTGGTTAAGGAAAGCTATTAGTTTAGGATCACCTAATAATATAATTCAAAGTAGTGAAGTTCATATAGAAAAGAACTTTTCAAATTGGGAAATTCCAAAAGAAAATCTTACAAAAATTTATCATATAGGCATTACTGATTTTAAGACTGCATTTAGCATCAAAACTCATGAAGAGACTAGAAGCATTCAAAAAGAATCTGAAACTATGCATTTACTTTCAGAATCCAGCATTAAAGCTTATCTCAAACACAGATTTAGATTCATTCATTTTGGCCTTGTTCAAATAGGAATAAAACCATTAGTTCATAAAGGAGTTGATTGTCCAATTTTCCTAGCTCTCAGAGACGATCGACTTAATAATTATAAAGATTCTGTTTTGGCTATGATTCAAACTAATATCTGTAATGGCCCAATATATTTCAATTGTTTTCCAAACTTTACAGTAGATCTTCAAGACCCATTAATCTTATCTTCATTAATTTTAGATATTCAAATTTTAAATAATAAATTTAAAGAGTTTGCTAGAAATTTTGCAATTGTTTTCCGTGTTTATTTTAGATTAATGAATTCCACAGTTAATCCAAAATTCATACATGAGGCTTCTTCAAAAGAAGAAACTATTTTTATAGAGGTTCATGCTGAGAATACTAAATCAATAGTTTCTACAGCAAAAACCTTGAGATGGGATCAAATTTCTATTCCTGAGACATTTCAATTCTCAAATCCAATGCCTCCTAGAAACATAAGACAAGAAATAGAATGCATTGAGGAAGACGAAAATAAAGTTCTTATAAGGTTTGGGTCTATGAGAGAATTATCTAGTTCTCCTTGTACTTCTTCTTCCAACTATCCACGAAGATCTTTTTCTTTTCCTCAAAAAACAACTTCAGTCATTTCTGAACCAATCAAAGTCAGATATAAATCTCCTATTCCTGAATATGAAGCAAATGCTTCTCAAACTTCTCAAATCTCTTCATCTAGACCTGCATCTCCCACAATGTCTGATATGCAAAATTTTGACTCTATCAATACAATTACTAAAGATTTTGAAATAGATAAAAACTATCTAAGAGATGAATTTAATTCCTCTCACAATGCTGAACATCGAGATTGGTTTAGATCTTTTTCTCGCTCCTTTAAAGACTCAATAAGAGATGTATGGTATAAAGATATGAATACTATTCAAATTAATATCCCGTTTTTTACATGGTTTTTATTGTTTTGTGAAAAACAAGGTATTGCTAATCCATATTCTCAAAATCACATATTTGTACAAACCAAACTTCA
The DNA here is from genome assembly GCF_026212465.1 of Amaranthus tricolor. Classification (NCBI taxonomy): domain Eukaryota; kingdom Viridiplantae; phylum Streptophyta; class Magnoliopsida; order Caryophyllales; family Amaranthaceae; genus Amaranthus; species Amaranthus tricolor. Next base: position 12,280,721 of record NC_080062.1, on the reverse strand, counting down.
AAAAAATTGGGTTTTGAAGGATGGACAAACAATTAGTTCAGTTCATCCACCATTACAAAATATTACTTTTCCCTATTATGACCGTGAAATAAAGGCTAGTCCTTTTAAAGAAGGAAGAGTAGATCAAACAGATAAAACTCCAAATGTAGAAGACATCATTAAAATTTATCATCAAAATAATTTTACAAATCAAATCCTTCATACCGTTGCTACACAAGTAGATCAACTTTCAAATAAGGTTGATAATTTACAAAAAGAAACCTCTAGATCCATAGCCCCTAATACGATTGCATCATTAGGATCTAATAAGGTTTCTGCACCGCATTTCAAACCACCAGGATTAACTATACCTATGACTCAAATGTTTCCAAAAAATGGTTTTACTTCTTCTAACTCTAATTCTGCAGTGTTAGATAAAATTCAAAAATCTTTACAAAAATTAGCAGATAGTCCAAGTCATATTAAGGTTTTGAGTAAATATCAAAGTTCAGAGATATCTTCTGATGAAGAAAATTCTGAGTCTTTAATCATTTCAAAAGTTGCAAAGCAATTTCAAGAATCTGATAATGATCCTCATCAAATTAATAAAATACGATCATCTTGGAAGAATATCCCTACAAAAAACTATTATCCTAGGCCTACTCCTGTTGATCTTCAATATGAAGAAAGGTCTACATTTACCTCCAAATCCTTTTCCCCAGATATGATCCATGAATGGAACATAGATGGAAAATCTGATTATGAAATTCTTAATACTCTTCAAAATATGGGAATGGCTATTGTAGCTTACAAGGCAAAACCTTTGGATGAACAAATAATTTTTGGTTTTATTATATCAGGTTTTACTGGGCAATTAAAAAACTGGTGGGATAATCTTCTCACTTTACAAGACAGATTAGAAATTTTGAATCACGTTACTGACATCATGGATGATCAAGGAAATGTATTTCAAAAATCTGACTGCTGTGATTTCTTAATCATAGTTATTGCCTTTCATTTTGTCGGTAACCCTACTCAAACTCTTTCTTCTGGAGAAACGATTTTACAAAATTTACGTTGCCCAACATTAAGTGACTATAGATGGTATAAAGATACCTTCTTTAGTTATGTTTTACAAAGACAAGATTGCAATCAAAGTTTTTGGAAAGAAAAATTTATATCAGGACTACCAAAATTATTTGCTCAAAGAATTTTTAGAAAAATAGCTGAACATGATACAGATAAAGAACAAGCTCTTAATAATACTACTTATGGAGGACTTTTCGCTTTCATTAAAAAGGAAGGTCTTTCTTTATGTGAAGAACTCAAACTCCAAGCCAAATATACCTCTGAAAAGAAACAATCTAGGAAAGAAATTGGATGTTTCTGTGAAGCATTTGGTATGGAAGCTATTAGAGCTCCCTCTACAAAAAAGAAAATTAAAAAACAATTTTCTAAATTTTCAAAAGATAAAAATAAAAATTCTTATCCTTCTTATTATCGAAAGAAACGAGGAAAGAAAAATTTCGGAAATTTCCGAAAATCAAACAAAGCTTTCAAAATCTTTTGTTATTCGTGTGGAAAACCTGGACATAAAGCAAATGCTTGTACCACAAAGAAAAAAATTCAAGAATTATTTATTAACGACTCTGAGCTAGGAGATAAAATATCCAAAATATTATTACAAACCCCTGAGTCTACTTCTTCTTCTTCTTCAGAAAAGGAAGATGACGAAATTTTACAAATTAATGATCAAACTTCTGATTCTGAATCTTCGATTTCTTCCTCTCCTATCAAATGCATTAATGTTTTAACAGATAAAGAGAAAAATGTGGAATTTCTTTTTGATCTCGTTGACAAAATCCAAGATAAAGAGATCAAAAGAGAAACCCTTTTGAAACTCAAAACTATGGTTTTGGGTGAAACCTCTACCTCTAAAAACAAAGAAAGTATTCCAATTCCTCAAATTGAACCTTTCAATATTTCAAAATTATTAGAAAAATACTCTTCCAAAGAAATGACTTCTAAATTAATTCCTATTAAGAATCAAACTCTTTCGGTCAAAGATCTTCAACTTGAAATAAATAAAATCAAAGAAGACATCATTTCTATCAAAAATAGTTTAAAGCATTTAGAAATCAAAGATTTCGAACTTGAAACAAAATTATCTATTTTAGAAAACCCCATCTATAAAGAAAATCTTTCTTTGGGAAAAGAGAAAGTTAATGGGGATGATGATGATTTTATCACTGTTATTAATAAAATTAATTTTCAAAAATGGTATGCACCAGTTACTTTTCAAATTGGAGATTTTCAAAAAACCTATATTGCTTTAATTGATAGTGGAGCGGATCAAAATTGCTTAAGGGAAGGATTAGTCCCAACTAAATTTTATGAAAAAACAAAAACTCGGTTATATAGTGCAAATAGTTCACCCATGGATATTAAATATAAAATTTCAAAAGGAAAGATCATAAATGAAAATTATAGTTTTACTAATACTTTCATTATTATTAATGATATTAAGGAAGAAATAATATTAGGCACTCCCTTTTTAACACAAATTTATCCTTTTTGGGTTGATGACAAAGGTGTTCATACAAAAATTTTAGGGAAACAATTATCATTTCCTTTTTTAAGTCCCATGTTACAAAAAGATATTAATTTATTACAAAATTCTTCAGTAATACAAAGTATAAATTTAATAAAACAAAAAGAATTTCAAATTTCTTCTTTAAAAGAAGAAATTTCTTTTCAAAGGATTGAAGAACAATTACAACAATCAAAATTGCAACAAAAAATTTTTAATTTAGAAAATATTTTTAAATCAAAAGTTTGTGCTGATATTCCAAATGCCTTTTGGGATAGAAAAAGGCATATTGTCACATTGCCATATGAAAAAGATTTCTCTGAAAAAAATATTCCTACAAAAGCTAGACCCATCCAAATGAATTCTGAGCATCTTGAATTCTGCAAGAAAGAAATTCAAACTCTTTTAGATAAAAAATTAATAACTCCATCCAAATCTCCTTGGAGCTGTGCAGCATTTTATGTTATGAATGCAGCAGAAAAAGAAAGAGGAGTTCCTAGATTAGTTATTAATTACAAACCTTTAAACAAAGTTCTTCAATGGATAAGATATCCAATCCCAAATAAAAGAGATTTAATTAATCGCTTATATAAAGCCAAAATATTTTCAAAATTTGATATGAAATCTGGTTTCTGGCAAATACAAATTGCTAAAGAAGATAGGTATAAAACTGCATTCACGGTACCATTTGGACATTATGAGTGGAATGTAATGCCTTTTGGACTTAAAAATGCTCCTTCTGAATTTCAACATATAATGAATGATATTTTCAATCAATTTTCTTCATTCATAATTGTTTATATAGATGATGTTTTAATTTTTTCTCATGATATTGATCAACATTTCAAACATTTACATATATTTCTAAACACTGTTGAAAAAAATGGTTTAGTAGTTTCTGCCACTAAAATGAAATTATTTCAAACAAAAATTAGATTTTTGGGACATGACATTTATAAAGGAACAATCAAGCCAATTACAAGGTCTTTAGAATTTGCAGAAAAATTCCCTAACGAAATTAAAGACAAAACCCAGTTACAAAGATTTTTGGGATGTCTAAATTATATATCAGATTTTTTCCCAAAGCTCAGACAAATTTGCATGCCCCTCTTTCAAAGACTTCAAAAAAATCCGCCTCCCTGGTCAGAAATTCATACTAAGACTATTATTGAATTAAAACAAAAAATCAAATCACTTCCATGTCTAGGCATTCCAGATCCATCTGCATTCATGATAGTAGAAACAGATGCATCAGAAATAGGATATGGTGGCATATTAAAACAAAGAATAGATACAAAAGAACAATTAGTTAGATTTCATTCAGGTCTCTGGCTCGGACCTCAAAAAAATTATTCTACCATTAAAAAGGAAATTTTATCTATAGTACTATGCGTTTCAAAATTTCAAGATGATCTTTACAACAAAAAATTTTTGATAAGGATCGACTGCAAATCTGCAAAAGAGGTTCTAGAAAAGGATGTCAAAAACATTGTTTCTAAACAAATTTTTGCAAGATGGCAAGCAATTTTATCAGTATTTGATTTTCAAATAGAGCATATAAGAGGCGAAAGTAACTCTCTCCCTGATTTCTTAACCAGAGAATTTCTACAGGGACATCATAATGCCAAGGAAGAAGAATCAGCAAGAAAAACTCAAAGGGTTCCAGAGTTCAGATGATTACGAAATGGAACCAGATCCAAAACCAAACAAAACAGAACAAAATAAATTTTCATCCTCCAAAAATCTTCAAACTACCCTATCCATTTCAAACAAATTTACTCAACTAAATGATTTTCCCCCACTTCCATATTCACAAATTGTTCAAGAGCCTACTTCACAAAATATTATTTCAAATTCAAAACAAAAAGAACCAACTACAAAAATACCAACACAAAGCTTTACCAAATCTGCATACATTACAAAAACCGAAATAGAAAATGTATATCTCACTAATTTTACAATTCCTCAAAGCCCACAAATTATTAATTCAATCAATCAAAAAACTTTTCCAAAAGGTTGCGAATGGATACCAGAAAATCGTTTTAAAACTCAAAGGTTTTATGAATTTATTTTAGTAGATTCAAACTCTGTTGAAATCCAACATATCAAGGATTCTTCAGAAAAAATAATTTATTCAAAATGTATTTTTAAGAAAATTATTTCGTCTGTAGAATGGGGAGACCCTTATGCAGAACGAATTTTTTCAAAAAGATTTTTCCCTCAAAATTACTCATACTATGATTACAAAATGGCCTGGTATAGAGCATTTTTATTCAGACCATTTGATCATTCATGGTTTTTTATATTTGACAAATATTGTCCAAAGAAATATCCTATGTGGTTTTATCATTGGTGGTATTTATTTGGACCAACTCCTCAAATTTATCCAAAAGAATGCAATGAGGGTTTCACAACTTTTGTTGCCAATTCAAATTATCAAGCTTATGAAACTCCAGTCATGTTTCATGCAGAATTTAAAATTCCATGGATTCTATGTTGGAGTTACTGTCTCAAACAACACCTTCCACGTCCATATCCATATTCATTAATAAGAGAATTCAAAATTAAATGGTGGGACAAATTTACCTTAGAAATTTGTTCAACAAAAAATGTTATCTCCTTTTTTCAAACCGGTATAAAAATGGAATACCAATCTCCATCAACCACCAACAAACCTTCACCCTCAAAAGCAACATCAAATTCAAACTCTCCTCAACACAATAAAAATCCCAAAGTAGAAAGTCCAAATTCAGAATCATTATCTAAAGTCCAGAAAGCTATTCTCAAAAAGATTCTTGAAGATCCACAATATGCAAAGAAAATATTATCAGAAGAATCCTCTGATGAGATTTAATCGGAGTTTTCAAATGAGTCTTATGATCCAACATTTGGTGGCCCATTTGCTCAAGATCCATACGACTTTTAATATTGAGTTCACAAAAGTTCAATTCAAATGTTCAACAACTCAAATTAATTCATCCGGAAGCACAAACGTAAGCAATGACGAAATCAAAAGTATCATTCAAATGTTCAACAACTCAAATTAATTCATCCGGAAGCACAAACGTAAGCAATGACGAAATCAAAAGCATCTCCAACAGTAATTCAAAGCATCTTCAACAGTAAAGCATCTCCAACAGTGATTCAAAGCATCTTCAACAGTAAAGCATCTTCAATAGTAATTCAAAGCATCTTCTACAGTATTATAGTGTAACTTTAATAATTATGTTTGTACTATTTCTCTTTAATTTCTTATTGGAAGAGCAGATTGCACCTTATCTCTTCCTTTGTGTATAAATAAAGTGTCTAGCTCTAAGATGAGAGCATCCTGTAATTTTCTTTTGTTTAAGTCTTATCTCAAATAAATCTAACTTTCTTTACTTATCTTATTATTATCAATTATATAATAAGATTTATATCCACAAAATTATTAAATTATTTTCTCTATCGATCCTGTACTCCCTATTGTAAAGTGTCTAGCTCTAAGATGAGAGCATCCTGTAATTTTCTTTTGTTTAAGTCTTATCTCAAATAAATCTAACTTTCTTTAATTTTGTGGATATAAATCTTATTATATAATTGATAATAATAAGATAAGTAAAGAAAGTTAGATTTATTTGAGATAAGACTTAAACAAAAGAAAATTACAGGATGCTCTCATCTTAGAGCTAGACACTTTATTTATACACAAAGGAAGAGATAAGGTGCAATCTGCTCTTCCAATAAGAAATTAAAGAGAAATAGTACAAACATAATTATTAAAGTTACACTATAATACTGTAGAAGATGCTTTGAATTACTATTGAAGATGCTTTACTGTTGAAGATGCTTTGAATCACTGTTGGAGATGCTTTACTGTTGAAGATGCTTTGAATTACTGTTGGAGATGCTTTTGATTTCGTCATTGCTTACGTTTGTGCTTCCGGATGAATTAATTTGAGTTGTTGAACATTTGAATGATACTTTTGATTTCGTCATTGCTTACGTTTGTGCTTCCGGATGAATTAATTTGAGTTGTTGAACATTTGAATTGAACTTTTGTGAACTCAATATTAAAAGTCGTATGGATCTTGAGCAAATGGGCCACCAAATGTTGGATCATAAGACTCATTTGAAAACTCCGATAAAATCTCATCAGAGGATTCTTCTGATAATATTTTCTTTGCATATTGTGGATCTTCAAGAATCTTTTTGAGAATAGCTTTCTGGACTTTAGATAATGATTCTGAATTTGGACTTTCTACTTTGGGATTTTTATTGTGTTGAGGAGAGTTTGAATTTGATGTTGCTTTTGAGGGTGAAGGTTTGTTGGTGGTTGATGGAGATTGGTATTCCATTTTTATACCGGTTTGAAAAAAGGAGATAACATTTTTTGTTGAACAAATTTCTAAGGTAAATTTGTCCCACCATTTAATTTTGAATTCTCTTATTAATGAATATGGATATGGACGTGGAAGGTGTTGTTTGAGACAGTAACTCCAACATAGAATCCATGGAATTTTAAATTCTGCATGAAACATGACTGGAGTTTCATAAGCTTGATAATTTGAATTGGCAACAAAAGTTGTGAAACCCTCATTGCATTCTTTTGGATAAATTTGAGGAGTTGGTCCAAATAAATACCACCAATGATAAAACCACATAGGATATTTCTTTGGACAATATTTGTCAAATATAAAAAACCATGAATGATCAAATGGTCTGAATAAAAATGCTCTATACCAGGCCATTTTGTAATCATAGTATGAGTAATTTTGAGGGAAAAATCTTTTTGAAAAAATTCGTTCTGCATAAGGGTCTCCCCATTCTACAGACGAAATAATTTTCTTAAAAATACATTTTGAATAAATTATTTTTTCTGAAGAATCCTTGATATGTTGGATTTCAACAGAGTTTGAATCTACTAAAATAAATTCATAAAACCTTTGAGTTTTAAAACGATTTTCTGGTATCCATTCGCAACCTTTTGGAAAAGTTTTTTGATTGATTGAATTAATAATTTGTGGGCTTTGAGGAATTGTAAAATTAGTGAGATATACATTTTCTATTTCGGTTTTTGTAATGTATGCAGATTTGGTAAAGCTTTGTGTTGGTATTTTTGTAGTTGGTTCTTTTTGTTTTGAATTTGAAATAATATTTTGTGAAGTAGGCTCTTGAACAATTTGTGAATATGGAAGTGGGGGAAAATCATTTAGTTGAGTAAATTTGTTTGAAATGGATAGGGTAGTTTGAAGATTTTTGGAGGATGAAAATTTATTTTGTTCTGTTTTGTTTGGTTTTGGATCTGGTTCCATTTCGTAATCATCTGAACTCTGGAACCCTTTGAGTTTTTCTTGCTGATTCTTCTTCCTTGGCATTATGATGTCCCTGTAGAAATTCTCTGGTTAAGAAATCAGGGAGAGAGTTACTTTCGCCTCTTATATGCTCTATTTGAAAATCAAATACTGATAAAATTGCTTGCCATCTTGCAAAAATTTGTTTAGAAACAATGTTTTTGACATCCTTTTCTAGAACCTCTTTTGCAGATTTGCAGTCGATCCTTATCAAAAATTTTTTGTTGTAAAGATCATCTTGAAATTTTGAAACGCATAGTACTATAGATAAAATTTCCTTTTTAATGGTAGAATAATTTTTTTGAGGTCCGAGCCAGAGACCTGAATGAAATCTAACTAATTGTTCTTTTGTATCTATTCTTTGTTTTAATATGCCACCATATCCTATTTCTGATGCATCTGTTTCTACTATCATGAATGCAGATGGATCTGGAATGCCTAGACATGGAAGTGATTTGATTTTTTGTTTTAATTCAATAATAGTCTTAGTATGAATTTCTGACCAGGGAGGCGGATTTTTTTGAAGTCTTTGAAAGAGGGGCATGCAAATTTGTCTGAGCTTTGGGAAAAAATCTGATATATAATTTAGACATCCCAAAAATCTTTGTAACTGGGTTTTGTCTTTAATTTCGTTAGGGAATTTTTCTGCAAATTCTAAAGACCTTGTAATTGGCTTGATTGTTCCTTTATAAATGTCATGTCCCAAAAATCTAATTTTTGTTTGAAATAATTTCATTTTAGTGGCAGAAACTACTAAACCATTTTTTTCAACAGTGTTTAGAAATATATGTAAATGTTTGAAATGTTGATCAATATCATGAGAAAAAATTAAAACATCATCTATATAAACAATTATGAATGAAGAAAATTGATTGAAAATATCATTCATTATATGTTGAAATTCAGAAGGAGCATTTTTAAGTCCAAAAGGCATTACATTCCACTCATAATGTCCAAATGGTACCGTGAATGCAGTTTTATACCTATCTTCTTTAGCAATTTGTATTTGCCAGAAACCAGATTTCATATCAAATTTTGAAAATATTTTGGCTTTATATAAGCGATTAATTAAATCTCTTTTATTTGGGATTGGATATCTTATCCATTGAAGAACTTTGTTTAAAGGTTTGTAATTAATAACTAATCTAGGAACTCCTCTTTCTTTTTCTGCTGCATTCATAACATAAAATGCTGCACAGCTCCAAGGAGATTTGGATGGAGTTATTAATTTTTTATCTAAAAGAGTTTGAATTTCTTTCTTGCAGAATTCAAGATGCTCAGAATTCATTTGGATGGGTCTAGCTTTTGTAGGAATATTTTTTTCAGAGAAATCTTTTTCATATGGCAATGTGACAATATGCCTTTTTCTATCCCAAAAGGCATTTGGAATATCAGCACAAACTTTTGATTTAAAAATATTTTCTAAATTAAAAATTTTTTGTTGCAATTTTGATTGTTGTAATTGTTCTTCAATCCTTTGAAAAGAAATTTCTTCTTTTAAAGAAGAAATTTGAAATTCTTTTTGTTTTATTAAATTTATACTTTGTATTACTGAAGAATTTTGTAATAAATTAATATCTTTTTGTAACATGGGACTTAAAAAAGGAAATGATAATTGTTTCCCTAAAATTTTTGTATGAACACCTTTGTCATCAACCCAAAAAGGATAAATTTGTGTTAAAAAGGGAGTGCCTAATATTATTTCTTCCTTAATATCATTAATAATAATGAAAGTATTAGTAAAACTATAATTTTCATTTATGATCTTTCCTTTTGAAATTTTATATTTAATATCCATGGGTGAACTATTTGCACTATATAACCGAGTTTTTGTTTTTTCATAAAATTTAGTTGGGACTAATCCTTCCCTTAAGCAATTTTGATCCGCTCCACTATCAATTAAAGCAATATAGGTTTTTTGAAAATCTCCAATTTGAAAAGTAACTGGTGCATACCATTTTTGAAAATTAATTTTATTAATAACAGTGATAAAATCATCATCATCCCCATTAACTTTCTCTTTTCCCAAAGAAAGATTTTCTTTATAGATGGGGTTTTCTAAAATAGATAATTTTGTTTCAAGTTCGAAATCTTTGATTTCTAAATGCTTTAAACTATTTTTGATAGAAATGATGTCTTCTTTGATTTTATTTATTTCAAGTTGAAGATCTTTGACCGAAAGAGTTTGATTCTTAATAGGAATTAATTTAGAAGTCATTTCTTTGGAAGAGTATTTTTCTAATAATTTTGAAATATTGAAAGGTTCAATTTGAGGAATTGGAATACTTTCTTTGTTTTTAGAGGTAGAGGTTTCACCCAAAACCATAGTTTTGAGTTTCAAAAGGGTTTCTCTTTTGATCTCTTTATCTTGGATTTTGTCAACGAGATCAAAAAGAAATTCCACATTTTTCTCTTTATCTGTTAAAACATTAATGCATTTGATAGGAGAGGAAGAAATCGAAGATTCAGAATCAGAAGTTTGATCATTAATTTGTAAAATTTCGTCATCTTCCTTTTCTGAAGAAGAAGAAGAAGTAGACTCAGGGGTTTGTAATAATATTTTGGATATTTTATCTCCTAGCTCAGAGTCGTTAATAAATAATTCTTGAATTTTTTTCTTTGTGGTACAAGCATTTGCTTTATGTCCAGGTTTTCCACACGAATAACAAAAGATTTTGAAAGCTTTGTTTGATTTTCGGAAATTTCCGAAATTTTTCTTTCCTCGTTTCTTTCGATAATAAGAAGGATAAGAATTTTTATTTTTATCTTTTGAAAATTTAGAAAATTGTTTTTTAATTTTCTTTTTTGTAGAGGGAGCTCTAATAGCTTCCATACCAAATGCTTCACAGAAACATCCAATTTCTTTCCTAGATTGTTTCTTTTCAGAGGTATATTTGGCTTGGAGTTTGAGTTCTTCACATAAAGAAAGACCTTCCTTTTTAATGAAAGCGAAAAGTCCTCCATAAGTAGTATTATTAAGAGCTTGTTCTTTATCTGTATCATGTTCAGCTATTTTTCTAAAAATTCTTTGAGCAAATAATTTTGGTAGTCCTGATATAAATTTTTCTTTCCAAAAACTTTGATTGCAATCTTGTCTTTGTAAAACATAACTAAAGAAGGTATCTTTATACCATCTATAGTCACTTAATGTTGGGCAACGTAAATTTTGTAAAATCGTTTCTCCAGAAGAAAGAGTTTGAGTAGGGTTACCGACAAAATGAAAGGCAATAACTATGATTAAGAAATCACAGCAGTCAGATTTTTGAAATACATTTCCTTGATCATCCATGATGTCAGTAACGTGATTCAAGAAAACGCATAAAATCGCAACTTAACACGTAATTTCTAGCATATGTCTATGATTTTAAATTCTAACCACTTCAACACAATAATATACACCAAATAGTGTTGTGTGCCAAGTTTCGTTCAAAACAAACCAAGTTTTAGCTACTTTATGCGCAACAATCCCAAAAACGTTTAAAAACGCATAAAATCGCAACTTAACACGTAATTTCTAGCATATGACTATCATGTTCAATTCTAACCACTTCTACACAAACTATATACCAAATAGTGTTGTGTGCAAAGTTTAGTGCAAAACAAACTAACTTAGAGCTAATTTATGCGCAAAAGTGACAAAAACGCTTAAAAACGCATAAGAACGCATCTTAACACGTAATTTCTAGCATATGACTATGATTTTAAATTTTAACCACTTCAACAATATAATATATACCAAATAGAATATTATAATACCAAAGAGTGTTGTGTACCAAGTTTCGTGCAAAACAAACCAAGTTTGAGCTACCTTATGCGCAAAAGTGCCAAAAACGCTTAACAACGCATAAAATCACAACTTAACACGCAATTTTTAGCATATGAATATTTCATTTCTAACCACTTCAACACAATAATATATACCAAATAGTGTTGTGTGCCAAGTTTCGTGCACTACAAACTAAGTTACTTTATGCTGAAAAGTGCCAAAAACGCTTAAAAACACATAAAATCAAAACTTAACACGTAATTTCTAGCATATGACTATGATTTTCAATTCTAACCACTTAAACACAATAATATATACCATATAGTGTTGTATGCCACGTTTCGTGCAAAACAAACCAAGTTTGAGCTACTTTATGCGCAAAAGTGCCAAAAACGTTTAAAAACGCATAAAATCGCAACTTTACGTAATTTCTAGCATATGACTATGATTTTTAGTTCTAACCACTTCAACACAATAATATATACCAAATAGTGTTGTGTGCAAAGTTTCGAGCAAAAGAAACCAAGTTTGAGCTACTTTATGTATAAAAGTGCCAAAAACGCTTAAAAACGCAATAAATCCCAACTTCACATGTAATTTCTAGCATATGAGTATGATTTCCAATTCTAACCACTTGAACAGAATAATATATACCAAATAGTGTTGTGTGCCATATTCCGTGCAAAAAAAACCAAGTTTATACTTTATGCGTAAAAGTGCAAAAAACGCATAAAAACGCATAAACTCACAACTTTACACGTAATTTCTAACATATGACTATGATTTTAAACTCTAAACACTTCAACACAATAATATATAACAAATAGTGTTGTGTACCAAGTTTCGTGCAAAACAAACCAAGTTTGAGCTACTTTATGCGCAAAAGTGCCAAAAACGCTTAAAAACGCAAAAAATCGCAACTTAACACGTAATTTTTAGCATATTACTATGATTTTCAATTCTAACCACTTCAACACAATAATATATACCAAATAGTATTGTGTGCCATGTTTCGTTCAAAACAAACCAAGTTTTAGCTACTTTATGCGCAACAATCCCAAAAACGTTTAAAAACGGATAAAATCGCAACTTAACACGTAATTTCTAGCATATGTCTATGATTTTAAATTCTAACCACTTCAACACAAACTATACACCAAATAGTGTTGTGTGCAAAGTTTCGTGCAAAACAAACTAACTTAGAGCTAATTTATGCGCAAAAGTGACAAAAACGCTTAAAAACGCATAAGAACGCATCTTAACACGTAATTTCTAGCATATGACTATGATTTTAAATTTTAACCACTTCAACAATATAATATATACCAAATAGAATATTATAATACCAAAGAGTGTTGTGTACCAAGTTTCGTGCAAAACAAACCAAGTTTGAGCTACCTTATGCGCAAAAGTGCCAAAAATGCTTAACAACGCATAAAATCACAACTTAACACGCAATTTTTAGCATATGAATATTTCATTTCTAACCACTTCAACACAATAATATATACCAAATAGTGTTGTGTGCCAAGTTTCGTGCACTACAAACTAAGTTACTTTATGCTCAAAAGTGCCAAAAACGCTTAAAAACACATAAAATCAAAACTTAACACGTAATTTCTAGCATATGACTATGATTTTCAATTCTAACCACTTAAACACAATAATATATACCATATAGTGTTGTATGCCACGTTTCGTGCAAAACAAACCAAGTTTGAGCTACTTTATGCGCAAAAGTGCCAAAAACATTTAAAAACGCATAAAATCGCAACTTTACGTAATTTCTAGCATATGACTATGATTTTTAGTTCTAACCACTTCAACACAATAATATATACCAAATAGTGTTGTTTGCAAAGTTTCGAGCAAAAGAAACCAAGTTTGAGCTACTTTATGTATAAAAGTGCCAAAAACGCTTAAAAACGCAATATATCCCCACTTCACATGTAATTTCTAGCATATGAGTATGATTTCCAATTCTAACCACTTGAACAGAATAATATATACCAAATAGTGTTGTGTGCCATATTCCGTGCAAAAAAAACCAAGTTTATACTTTATGTGTAAAAGTGCAAAAAACGCATAAAAACGCATAAACTCACAACTTTACACGTAATTTCTAACATATGACTATGATTTTAAACTCTAAACACTTCAACACAATAATATATAACAAATAGTGTTGTGTACCAAGTTTCGTGCAAAACAAACCAAGTTTGAGCTACTTTATGCGCAAAAGTGCCAAAAACGCTTAAAAACGCAAAAAATCGCAACTTAACACGTAATTTTTAGCATATTACTATGATTTTCAATTCTAACCACTTCAACACAATAATATATACCAAATAGTATTGTGTGCCATGTTTCGTTCAAAACAAACCAAGTTTTAGCTACTTTATGCGCAACAATCCCAAAAACGTTTAAAAACGCATAAAATCGCAACTTAACACGTAATTTCTAGCATATGACTATCATTTTCAATTCTAACCACTTCAACACAAACTATATACCAAATAGTGTTGTGTGCCAAGTTTCGAGCAAAACAAACCAAGTTTGAGCTACTTTTATGCGCAAAAGTGCCAAAAACACTTGAAAACGCATAAAATCGCAACTTAACACGTAATTTCTAGCATATGTCTATGATTTTAAATTCTAACCACTTCAACACAATAATATACACCAAATAGTGTTGTGTGCCAAGTTTCGTTCAAAACAAACCAAGTTTTAGCTACTTTATGCGCAACAATCCCAAAAACGTTTAAAAACGCATAAAATCGCAACTTAACACGTAATTTCTAGCATATGACTATCATGTTCAATTCTAACCACTTCTACACAAACTATATACCAAATAGTGTTGTGTGCAAAGTTTCGTGCAAAACAAACTAACTTAGAGCTAATTTATGCGCAAAAGTGACAAAAACGCTTAAAAACGCATAAGAACGCATCTTAACACGTAATTTCTAGCATATGACTATGATTTTAAATTTTAACCACTTCAACAATATAATATATACCAAATAGAATATTATAATACCAAAGAGTGTTGTGTACCAAGTTTCGTGCAAAACAAACCAAGTTTGAGCTACCTTATGCGCAAAAGTGCCAAAAACGCTTAACAACGCATAAAATCACAACTTAACACGCAATTTTTAGCATATGAATATTTCATTTCTAACCACTTCAACACAATAATATATACCAAATAGTGTTGTGTGCCAAGTTTCGTGCACTACAAACTAAGTTACTTTATGCTGAAAAGTGCCAAAAACGCTTAAAAACACATAAAATCAAAACTTAACACGTAATTTCTAGCATATGACTATGATTTTCAATTCTAACCACTTAAACACAATAATATATACCATATAGTGTTGTATGCCACGTTTCGTGCAAAACAAACCAAGTTTGAGCTACTTTATGCGCAAAAGTGCCAAAAACGTTTAAAAACGCATAAAATCGCAACTTTACGTAATTTCTAGCATATGACTATGATTTTTAGTTCTAACCACTTCAACACAATAATATATACCAAATAGTGTTGTGTGCAAAGTTTCGAGCAAAAGAAACCAAGTTTGAGCTACTTTATGTATAAAAGTGCCAAAAACGCTTAAAAACGCAATAAATCCCAACTTCACATGTAATTTCTAGCATATGAGTATGATTTCCAATTCTAACCACTTGAACAGAATAATATATACCAAATAGTGTTGTGTGCCATATTCCGTGCAAAAAAAACCAAGTTTATACTTTATGCGTAAAAGTGCAAAAAACGCATAAAAACGCATAAACTCACAACTTTACACGTAATTTCTAACATATGACTATGATTTTAAACTCTAAACACTTCAACACAATAATATATAACAAATAGTGTTGTGTACCAAGTTTCGTGCAAAACAAACCAAGTTTGAGCTACTTTATGCGCAAAAGTGCCAAAAACGCTTAAAAACGCAAAAAATCGCAACTTAACACGTAATTTTTAGCATATTACTATGATTTTCAATTCTAACCACTTCAACACAATAATATATACCAAATAGTATTGTGTGCCATGTTTCGTTCAAAACAAACCAAGTTTTAGCTACTTTATGCGCAACAATCCCAAAAACGTTTAAAAACGCATAAAATCGCAACTTAACACGTAATTTCTAGCATATGTCTATGATTTTAAATTCTAACCACTTCAACACAAACTATACACCAAATAGTGTTGTGTGCAAAGTTTCGTGCAAAACAAACTAACTTAGAGCTAATTTATG
Source organism: Amaranthus tricolor (assembly GCF_026212465.1). NCBI lineage: Eukaryota > Viridiplantae > Streptophyta > Magnoliopsida > Caryophyllales > Amaranthaceae > Amaranthus > Amaranthus tricolor. Next base: position 12,264,788 of record NC_080062.1, on the reverse strand, counting down.
CGCAAAAGTGACAAAAACGCTTAAAAACGCATAAGAACGCATCTTAACACGTAATTTCTAGCATATGACTATGATTTTAAATTTTAACCACTTCAACAATATAATATATACCAAATAGAATATTATAATACCAAAGAGTGTTGTGTACCAAGTTTCGTGCAAAACAAACCAAGTTTGAGCTACCTTATGCGCAAAAGTGCCAAAAACGCTTAACAACGCATAAAATCACAACTTAACACGCAATTTTTAGCATATGAATATTTCATTTCTAACCACTTCAACACAATAATATATACCAAATAGTGTTGTGTGCCAAGTTTCGTGCACTACAAACTAAGTTACTTTATGCTCAAAAGTGCCAAAAACGCTTAAAAACACATAAAATCAAAACTTAACACGTAATTTCTAGCATATGACTATGATTTTCAATTCTAACCACTTAAACACAATAATATATACCATATAGTGTTGTATGCCACGTTTCGTGCAAAACAAACCAAGTTTGAGCTACTTTATGCGCAAAAGTGCCAAAAACATTTAAAAACGCATAAAATCGCAACTTTACGTAATTTCTAGCATATGACTATGATTTTTAGTTCTAACCACTTCAACACAATAATATATACCAAATAGTGTTGTTTGCAAAGTTTCGAGCAAAAGAAACCAAGTTTGAGCTACTTTATGTATAAAAGTGCCAAAAACGCTTAAAAACGCAATATATCCCCACTTCACATGTAATTTCTAGCATATGAGTATGATTTCCAATTCTAACCACTTGAACAGAATAATATATACCAAATAGTGTTGTGTGCCATATTCCGTGCAAAAAAAACTAAGTTTATACTTTATGCGTAAAAGTGCAAAAAACGCATAAAAACGCATAAACTCACAACTTTACACGTAATTTCTAACATATGACTATGATTTTAAACTCTAAACACTTCAACACAATAATATATAACAAATAGTGTTGTGTACCAAGTTTCGTGCAAAACAAACCAAGTTTGAGCTACTTTATGCGCAAAAGTGCCAAAAACGCTTAAAAACGCAAAAAATCGCAACTTAACACGTAATTTTTAGCATATTACTATGATTTTAAATTCTAACCACTTCAACACAATAATATATACCAAATAGTATTGTGTGCCATGTTTCGTTCAAAACAAACCAAGTTTTAGCTACTTTATGCGCAACAATCCCAAAAACGTTTAAAAACGCATAAAATCGCAACTTAACACGTAATTTCTAGCATATGACTATCATTTTCAATTCTAACCACTTCAACACAAACTATATACCAAATAGTGTTGTGTGCCAAGTTTCGAGCAAAACAAACAAAGTTTGAGCTACTTTTATGCGCAAAAGTGCCAAAAACACTTGAAAACGCATAAAATCGCAACTTAACACGTAATTTCTAGCATATGTGTATGATTTTAAATTCTAACCACTTCAACACAATAATATACACCAAATAGTGTTGTGTGCCAAGTTTCGTTCAAAACAAACCAAGTTTTAGCTACTTTATGCGTAACAATCCCAAAAACGTTTAAAAACGCATAAAATCGCAACTTAACACGTAATTTCTAGCATATGACTATCATTTTCAATTCTAACCACTTCAACACAAACTATATACCAAATAGTGTTGTGTGCAAAGTTTCGTGCAAAACAAACTAACTTAGAGCTAATTTATGCGCAAAAGTGACAAAAACGCTTAAAAACGCATAAGAACGCATCTTAACACGTAATTTCTAGCATATGACTATGATTTTAAATTTTAACCACTTCAACAATATAATATATACCAAATAGAATATTATAATACCAAAGAGTGTTGTGTACCAAGTTTCGTGCAAAACAAACCAAGTTTGAGCTACGTTATGCGCAAAAGTGCCAAAAACGCTTAACAACGCATAAAATCACAACTTAACACGCAATTTTTAGCATATGAAAATTTCATTTCTAACCACTTCAACACAATAATATATACCAAATAGTGTTGTGTGCCAAGTTTCGTGCACTACAAACTAAGTTACTTTATGCTGAAAAGTGCCAAAAACGCTTAAAAACACATAAAATCAAAACTTAACACGTAATTTCTAGCATATGACTATGATTTTCAATTCTAACCACTTAAACACAATAATATATACCATATAGTGTTGTATGCCACGTTTCGTGCAAAACAAACCAAGTTTGAGCTACTTTATGCGCAAAAGTGCCAAAAACGTTTAAAAACGCATAAAATCGCAACTTTACGTAATTTCTAGCATATGACTATGATTTTTAGTTCTAACCACTTCAACACAATAATATATACCAAATAGTGTTGTGTGCAAAGTTTCGAGCAAAAGAAACCAAGTTTGAGCTACTTTATGTATAAAAGTGCCAAAAACGCTTAAAAACGCAATAAATCCCAACTTCACATGTAATTTCTAGCATATGAGTATGATTTCCAATTCTAACCACTTGAACAGAATAATATATACCAAATAGTGTTGTGTGCCATATTCCGTGCAAAAAAAAACCAAGTTTATACTTTATGCGTAAAAGTGCAAAAAAACGCATAAAAAACGCATAAACTCACAACTTTACACGTAATTTCTAACATATAACTATGATTTTAAACTCTAAACACTTCAACACAATAATATATAACAAATAGTGTTGTGTACCAAGTTTCGTGCAAAACAAACCAAGTTTGAGCTACTTTATGCGCAAAAGTGCCAAAAACGCTTAAAAACGCAAAAAATCGCAACTTAACACGTAATTTTTAGCATATTACTATGATTTTAAATTCTAACCACTTCAACACAATAATATATACCAAATAGTATTGTGTGCCATGTTTCGTTCAAAACAAACCAAGTTTTAGCTACTTTATGCGCAACAATCCCAAAAACGTTTAAAAACGCATAAAATCGCAACTTAACACGTAATTTCTAGCATATGACTATCATTTTCAATTCTAACCACTTCAACACAAACTATATACCAAATAGTGTTGTGTGCCAAGTTTCGAGCAAAACAAACCAAGTTTGAGCTACTTTTATGCGCAAAAGTGCCAAAAACACTTGAAAACGCATAAAATCGCAACTTAACACGTAATTTCTAGCATATGTCTATGATTTTAAATTCTAACCACTTCAACACAACAATATACACCAAATAGTGTTGTGTGCCAAGTTTCGTTCAAAACAAACCAAGTTTTAGCTACTTTATGCGCAACAATCCCAAAAACGTTTAAAAACGCATAAAATCGCAACTTAACACGTAATTTCTAGCATATGACTATCATTTTCAATTCTAACCACTTCAACACAAACTATACACCAAATAGTGTTGTGTGCAAAGTTTGGTGCAAAACAAACTAACTTAGAGCTAATTTATGCGCAAAAGTGACAAAAACGCTTAAAAACGCATAAGAACGCATCTTAACACGTAATTTCTAGCATATGACTATGATTTTAAATTTTAACCACTTCAACAATATAATATATACCAAATAGAATATTATAATACCAAAGAGTGTTGTGTACCAAGTTTCGTGCAAAACAAACCAAGTTTGAGCTACCTTATGCGCAAAAGTGCCAAAAACGCTTAACAACGCATAAAATCACAACTTAACACGCAATTTTTAGCATATGAATATTTCATTTCTAACCACTTCAACACAATAATATATACCAAATAGTGTTGTGTGCCAAGTTTAGTGCACTACAAACTAAGTTACTTTATGCTCAAAAGTGCCAAAAACGCTTAAAAACACATAAAATTAAAACTTAACACGTAATTTCTAGCATATGACTATGATTTTCAATTCTAACCACTTAAACACAATAATATATACCATATAGTGTTGTATGCCACGTTTCGTGCAAAACAAACCAAGTTTGAGCTACTTTATGCGCAAAAGTGCCAAAAACGTTTAAAAACGCATAAAATCGCAACTTTACGTAATTTCTAGCATATGACTATGATTTTTAGTTCTAACCACTTCAACACAATAATATATACCAAATAGTGTTGTGTGCAAAGTTTCGAGCAAAAGAAACCAAGTTTGAGCTACTTTATGTATAAAAGTGCCAAAAACGCTTAAAAACGCAATAAATCCCAACTTCACATGTAATTTCTAGCATATGAGTATGATTTCCAATTCAAACCACTTGAACAGAATAATATATACCAAATAGTGTTGTGTGCCATATTCCGTGCAAAAAAAACCAAGTTTATACTTTATGCGTAAAAGTGCAAAAAAACGCATAAAAACGCATAAACTCACAACCTTACACGTAATTTCTAACATATGACTATGATTTTAAACTCTAAACACTTCAACACAATAATATATAACAAATAGTGTTGTGTACCAAGTTTCGAGCAAAACAAACCAAGTTGGAGCTACTTTTATGCGCAAAAGTGCCAAAAACACTTGAAAACGCATAAAATCGCAACTTAACACGTAATTTCTAGCATATGTCTATGATTTTAAATTCTAACCACTTCAACACAATAATATACACCAAATAGTGTTGTGTGCCAAGTTTCGTTCAAAACAAACCAAGTTTTAGCTACTTTATGCGCAACAATCCCAAAAACGTTTAAAAACGCATAAAATCGCAACTTAACACGTAATTTCTAGCATATGACTATCATTTTCAATTCTAACCACTTCAACACAAACTATATACCAAATAGTGTTGTGTGCAAAGTTTCGAGCAAAACAAACCAAGTTTGAGCTACTTTTATGCGCAAAAGTGCCAAAAACACTTGAAAACGCATAAAATCGCAACTTAACTAGTAATATCTAGCATATGTCTATGATTTTAAATTCTAACCACTCCAACACAATAATATACACCAAATAGTGTTGTGTGCCAAGTTTCGTTCAAAACAAACCAAGTTTTAGCTACTTTATGCGCAACAATCCCAAAAACGTTTAAAAACGCATAAAATCGCAACTTAACACGTAATTTCTAGCATATGACTATCATTTTCAATTCTAACCACTTCAACACAAACTATACACCAAATAGTGTTGTGTGCAAAGTTTCGTGCAAAACAAACTAACTTAGAGCTAATTTATGCGCAAAAGTGACAAAAACGCTTAAAAACGCATAAGAACGCATCTTAACACGTAATTTCTAGCATATGACTATGATTTTAAATTTTAACCACTTCAACAATATAATATATACCAAATAGAATATTATAATACCAAAGAGTGTTGTGTACCAAGTTTCGTGCAAAACAAACCAAGTTTGAGCTACCTTATGCGCAAAAGTGCCAAAAACGCTTAACAACGCATAAAATCACAACTTAACACGCAATTTTTAGCATATGAATATTCCATTTCTAACCACTTCAACACAATAATATATACCAAATAGTGTTGTGTGCCAAGTTTCGTGCACTACAAACTAAGTTACTTTATGCTCAAAAGTGCCAAAAACGCTTAAAAACACATAAAATCAAAACTTAACACGTAATTTCTAGCATATGACTATGATTTTCAATTCTAACCACTTAAACACAATAATATATACCATATAGTGTTGTATGCCACGTTTCGTGCAAAACAAACCAAGTTTGAGCTACTTTATGCGCAAAAGTGCCAAAAAACGTTTAAAAACGCATAAAATCGCAACTTTACGTAATTTCTAGCATATGACTATGATTTTTAGTTCTAACCAGTTCAACACAATAATATATACCAAATAGTGTTGTGTGCAAAGTTTCGAGCAAAAGAAACCAAGTTTGAGCTACTTTCTGTATAAAAGTGCCAAAAACGCTTAAAAACGCAATAAATCCCAACTTCACATGTAATTTCTAGCATATGAGTATGATTTCCAATTCTAACCACTTGAACAGAATAATATATACCAAATAGTGTTGTGTGCCATATTCCGTGCAAAAAAAACCAAGTTTATACTTTATGCGTAAAAGTGCAAAAAACGCATAAAAACGCATAAACTCACAACCTTACACGTAATTTCTAACATATGACTATGATTTTAAACTCTAAACACTTCAACACAATAATATATAACAAATAGTGTTGTGTACCAAGTTTCGAGCAAAACAAACCAAGTTTGAGCTACTTTTATGCGCAAAAGTGCCAAAAACACTTGAAAACGCATAAAATCGCAACTTAACACGTAATTTCTAGCATATGTCTATGATTTTAAATTCTAACCACTTCAACACAATAATATACACCAAATAGTGTTGTGTGCCAAGTTTCGTTCAAAACAAACCAAGTTTTAGCTACTTTATGCGCAACAATCCCAAAAACGTTTAAAAACGCATAAAATCGCAACTTAACACGTAATTTCTAGCATATGACTATCATTTTCAATTCTAACCACTTCAACACAAACTATATACCAAATAGTGTTGTGTGCAAAGTTTCGTGCAAAACAAACTAACTTAGAGCTAATTTATGCGCAAAAGTGACAAAAACGCTTAAAAACGCATAAGAACGCATCTTAACACGTAATTTCTAGCATATGACTATGATTTTAAATTTTAACCACTTCAACAATATAATATATACCAAATAGAATATTATAATACCAAAGAGTGTTGTATACCAAGTTTCGTGCAAAACAAACCAAGTTTGAGCTACCTTATGCGCAAAAGTGCCAAAAAAACGCTTAACAACGCATAAAATCACAACTTAACACGCAATTTTTAGCATATGAATATTCCATTTCTAACCACTTCAACACAATAATATATACCAAATAGTGTTGTGTGCCAAGTTTCGTGCACTACAAACTAAGTTACTTTATGCTCAAAAGTGCCAAAAACGCTTATAAAAACACATAAAATCAAAACTTAACACGTAATTTCTAGCATATGACTATGATTTTCAATTCTAACCACTTAAACACAATAATATATACCATATAGTGTTGTATGCCACGTTTCGTGCAAAACAAACCAAGTTTGAGCTACTTTATGCGCAAAAGTGCCAAAAACGTTTAAAAACGCATAAAATCGCAACTTTACGTAATTTCTAGCATATGACTATGATTTTTAGTTCGAACCACTTCAACACAATAATATATACCAAATAGTGTTGTGTGCAAAGTTTCGAGCAAAAGAAACCAAGTTTGAGCTACTTTATGTATAAAAGTGCCAAAAACGCTTAAAAACGCAATAAATCCCAACTTCACATGTAATTTCTAGCATATGAGTATGATTTCCAATTCTAACCACTTGAACAGAATAATATATACCAAATAGTGTTGTGTGCCATATTCCGTGCAAAAAAAACCAAGTTTATACTTTATGCGGTAAAAGTGCAAAAAACGCATAAAAACGCATAAACTCACAACTTTACACGTAATTTCTAACATATGACTATGATTTTAAACTCTAAACACTTCAACACAATAATATATAACAAATAGTGTTGTGTTCCAAGTTTTGTGCAAAATAAACCAAGTTTGAGCTACTTTATGCGCAAAAGTGCCAAAAACGCTTAAAAACGCAAAAAATCGCAACTTAACACGTAATTTTTAGCATATTACTATGATTTTAAATTCTAACCACTTCAACACAATAATATATACCAAATAGTATTGTGTGCCATGTTTCGTTCAAAACAAACCAAGTTTTAGCTACTTTATGCGCAACAATCCCAAAAAACGTTTAAAAACGCATAAAATCGCAACTTAACACGTAATTTCTAGCATATGACTATCATTTTCAATTCTAACCACTTCAACACAAACTATATACCAAATAGTGTTGTGTGCCAAGTTTCGAGCAAAACAAACCAAGTTTGAGCTACTTTTATGCGCAAAAGTGCCAAAAACACTTGAAAACGCAATAAAATCGCAACTTAACTCGTAATATCTAGCATATGTCTATGATTTTAAATTCTAACCACTCCAACACAATAATATACACCAAATAGTGTTGTGTGCCAAGTTTCGTTCAAAACAAACCAAGTTTTAGCTACTTTATGCGCAACAATCCCAAAAACGTTTAAAAACGCATAAAATCGCAACTTAACACGTAATTTCTAGCATATGACTATCATTTTCAATTCTAACCACTTCAACACAAACTATACACCAAATAGTGTTGTGTGGCAAAGTTTCGTGCAAAACAAACTAACTTAGAGCTAATTTATGCGCAAAAGTGACAAAAACGCTTAAAAACGCATAAGAACGCATCTTAACACGTAATTTCTAGCATATGACTATGATTTTAAATTTTAACCACTTCAACAATATAATATATACCAAATAGAATATTATAATACCAAAGAGTGTTGTGTACCAAGTTTCGTGCAAAACAAACCAAGTTTGAGCTACCTTATGCGCAAAAGTGCCAAAAACGCTTAACAACGCATAAAATCACAACTTAACACGCAATTTTTAGCATATGAATATTTCATTTCTAACCACTTCAACACAATAATATATACCAAATAGTGTTGTGTGCCAAGTTTCGTGCACTACAAACTAAGTTACTTTATGCTCAAAAGTGCCAAAAACGCTTAAAAACACATAAAATCAAAACTTAACACGTAATTTCTAGCATATGACTATGATTTTCAATTCTAACCACTTAAACACAATAATATATACCATATAGTGTTGTATGCCACGTTTCGTGCAAAACAAACCAAGTTTGAGCTACTTTATGCGCAAAAGTGCCAAAAACGTTTAAAAACGCATAAAATCGCAACTTTACGTAATTTCTAGCATATGACTATGATTTTTAGTTCTAACCACTTCAACACAATAATATATACCAAATAGTGTTGTTTGCAAAGTTTCGAGCAAAAGAAACCAAGTTTGAGCTACTTTATGTATAAAAGTGCCAAAAAACGCTTAAAAACGCAATATATCCCAACTTCACATGTAATTTCTAGCATATGAGTATGATTTCCAATTCTAACCACTTGAACAGAATAATATATACCAAATAGTGTTGTGTGCCATATTCCGTGCAAAAAAAACCAAGTTTATACTTTATGCGTAAAAGTGCAAAAAACGCATAAAAACGCATAAACTCACAACTTTACACGTAATTTCTAACATATGACTATGATTTTAAACTCTAAACACTTCAACACAATAATATATAACAAATAGTGTTGTGTACCAAGTTTCGTGCAAAACAAACCAAGTTTGAGCTACTTTATGCGCAAAAGTGCCAAAAAACGCTTAAAAACGCAAAAAATCGCAACTTAACACGTAATTTTTAGCATATTACTATGATTTTAAATTCTAACCACTTCAACACAATAATATATACCAAATAGTATTGTGTGCCATGTTTCGTTCAAAACAAACCAAGTTTTAGCTACTTTATGCGCAACAATCCCAAAAACGTTTAAAAACGCATAAAATCGCAACTTAACACGTAATTTCTAGCATATGACTATCATTTTCAATTCTAACCACTTCAACACAAACTATATACCAAATAGTGTTGTGTGCCAAGTTTCGAGCAAAACAAACAAAGTTTGAGCTACTTTTATGCGCAAAAGTGCCAAAAACACTTGAAAACGCATAAAATCGCAACTTAACCACGTAATTTCTAGCATATGTCTATGATTTTAAATTCTAACCACTTCAACACAATAATATACACCAAATAGTGTTGTGTGCCAAGTTTCGTTCAAAACAAACCAAGTTTTAGCTACTTTATGCGCAACAATCCCAAAAACGTTTAAAAAACGCATAAAATCGCAACTTAACACGTAATTTCTAGCATATGACTATCATTTTCAATTCTAACCACTTCAACACAAACTATATACCAAATAGTGTTGTGTGCAAAGTTTCGTGCAAAACAAACTAACTTAGAGCTAATTTATGCGCAAAAGTGACAAAAACGCTTAAAAAACGCATAAGAACGCATCTTAACACGTAATTTCTAGCATATGACTATGATTTTAAATTTTAACCACTTCAACAATATAATATATACCAAATAGAATATTATAATACCAAAGAGTGTTGTGTACCAAGTTTCGTGCAAAACAAACCAAGTTTGAGCTACCTTATGCGCAAAAGTGCCAAAAACGCTTAACAACGCATAAAATCACAACTTAACACGCAATTTTTAGCATATGAATATTTCATTTCTAACCACTTCAACACAATAATATATACCAAATAGTGTTGTGTGCCAAGTTTCGTGCACTACAAACTAAGTTACTTTATGCTGAAAAGTGCCAAAAACGCTTAAAAACACATAAAATCAAAACTTAACACGTAATTTCTAGCATATGACTATGATTTTCAATTCTAACCACTTAAACACAATAATATATACCATATAGTGTTGTATGCCACGTTTCGTGCAAAACAAACCAAGTTTGAGCTACTTTATGCGCAAAAGTGCCAAAAACGTTTAAAAACGCATAAAATCGCAACTTTACGTAATTTCTAGCATATGACTATGATTTTTAGTTCTAACCACTTCAACACAATAATATATACCAAATAGTGTTGTGTGCAAAGTTTCGAGCAAAAGAAACCAAGTTTGAGCTACTTTATGTATAAAAGTGCCAAAAACGCTTAAAAACGCAATAAATCCCAACTTCACATGTAATTTCTAGCATATGAGTATGATTTCCAATTCTAACCACTTGAACAGAATAATATATACCAAATAGTGTTGTGTGCCATATTCCGTGCAAAAAAAAACCAAGTTTATACTTTATGCGTAAAAGTGCAAAAAACGCATAAAAACGCATAAACTCACAACTTTACACGTAATTTCTAACATATGACTATGATTTTAAACTCTAAACACTTCAACACAATAATATATAACAAATAGTGTTGTGTTCCAAGTTTCGTGCAAAATAAACCAAGTTTGAGCTACTTTATGCGCAAAAGTGGCAAAAACGCTTAAAAAACGCAAAAAATCGCAACTTAACACGTAATTTTTAGCATATTACTATGATTTTAAATTCTAACCACTTCAACACAATAATATATACCAAATAGTATTGTGTGCCATGTTTCGTTCAAAACAAACCAAGTTTTAGCTACTTTATGCGCAACAATCCCAAAAACGTTTAAAAACGCATAAAATCGCAACCTAACACGTAATTTCTAGCATATGACTATCATTTTCAATTCTAACCACTTCAACACAAACTATATACCAAATAGTGTTGTGTGCCAAGTTTCGAGCAAAACAAACCAAGTTTGAGCTACTTTTATGCGCAAAAGTGCCAAAAACACTTGAAAACGCATAAAATCGCAACTTAACCTCGTAATATCTAGCATATGTCTATGATTTTAAATTCTAACCACTCCAACACAATAATATACACCAAATAGTGTTGTGTGCCAAGTTTCGTTCAAAACAAACCAAGTTTTAGCTACTTTATGCGCAACAATCCCAAAAACGTTTAAAAACGCATAAAATCGCAACTTAACACGTAATTTCTAGCATATGACTATCATTTTCAATTCTAACCACTTCAACACAAACTATACACCAAATAGTGTTGTGTGCAAAGTTTCGTGCAAAACAAACTAACTTAGAGCTAATTTATGCGCAAAAGTGACAAAAACGCTTAAAAACGCATAAGAACGCATCTTAACACGTAATTTCTAGCATATGACTATGATTTTAAATTTTAACCACTTCAACAATATAATATATACCAAATAGAATATTATAATACCAAAGAGTGTTGTGTACCAAGTTTCGTGCAAAACAAACCATGTTTGAGCTACCTTATGCGCAAAAGTGCCAAAAACGCTTAACAACGCATAAAATCACAACTTAACACGCAATTTTTAGCATATGATTATTTCATTTCTAACCACTTCAACACAATAATATATACCAAATAGTGTTGGGTGCCAAGTTTAGTGCACTACAAACTAAGTTACTTTATGCTCAAAAGTGCCAAAAACGCTTAAAAACTTATAAAATCAAAACTTAACACGTAATTTCTAGCATATGACTATGATTTTCAATTCTAACCACTTAAACACAATAATATATACCATATAGTGTTGAATGCCACGTTTCGTGCAAAACAAACCAAGTTTGAGCTACTTTATGCGCAAAAGTGCCAAAAACGTTTAAAAACGCATAAAATCGCAACTTTACGTAATTTCTAGCATATGACTATGATTTTTAGTTCTAACCACTTCAACACAATAATATATACCAAATAGTGTTGTGTGCAAAGTTTCGAGCAAACGAAACCAAGTTTGAGCTACTTTATGTATAAAAGTGCCAAAAACGCTTAAAAACGCAATAAATCCCAACTTCACATGTAATTTCTAGCATATGAGTATTTCTTCCAATTCTAACCACTTGAACAGAATAATATATACCAAATAGTGTTGTGTGCCAAATTCCGTGCAAAAAAAACCAAGTTTATACTTTATGCGTAAAAGTGCAAAAAACGCATAAAAACGCATAAACTCACAACTTTACACGTAATTTCTAACATATGACTATGATTTTAAACTCTAAACACTTCAACACAATAATATATAACAAATAGTGTTGTGTACCAAGTTTCGTGCAAAACAAACCAAGTTTGAGCTACTTTATGCGCAAAAGTACCAAAAACGCTTAAAAACGCAAAAAATCGCAACTTAACACGTAATTTTTAGCATATTACTATGATTTTAAATTCTAACCACTTCAACACAATAATATATACCAAATAGTATTGTGTGCCATGTTTCGTTCAAAACAAACCAAGTTTTAGCTACTTTATGCGCAACAATCCCAAAAACGTTTAAAAACGCATAAAATCGCAACTTAACACGTAATTTCTAGCATATGACTATCATTTTCAATTCTAACCACTTCAACACAAACTATATACCAAATAGTGTTGTGTGCCAAGTTTCGAGCAAACAAACCAAGTTTGAGCTACTTTTATGCGCAAAAGTGCCAAAAACACTTGAAAACGCATAAAATCGCAACTTAACACGTAATTTCTAGCATATGTCTATGATTTTAAATTCTAACCAGTTAAACACAATAATATACACCAAATAGTGTTGTGTGCCAAGTTTCGTTCAAAACAAACCAAGTTTTAGCTACTATATGCGCAACAATCCCAAAAACGTTTAAAAACGCATAAAATCGCAACTTAACACGTAATTTCTTGCATATGACTATCATTTTCAATTCTAACCACTTCAACACAAACTATACACCAAATAGTGTTGTGTGCAAAGTTTCGTGCAAAACAAACTAACTTAGAGCTAATTTATGCGCAAAAGTGACAAAAACGCTTAAAAACGCATAAGAACGCATCTTAACACGTAATTTCTAGCATATGACTATGATTTTAAATTTTAACCACTTCAACAATATAATATATACCAAACAGAATATTATAATACCAAAGAGTGTTGTGTACCAAGTTTCGTGCAAAACAAACCAAGTTTGAGCTACCTTATGCGCAAAAGTGCCAAAAACGCTTAACAACGCATAAAATCACAACTTAACACGCAATTTTTAGCATATGAATATTTCATTTCTAACCACTTAAACACAATAATATATACCAAATAGTGTTGTGTGCCAAGTTTCGTGCACTAGAAACTAAGTTACTTTATGCTCAAAAGTGCCAAAAACGCTTAAAAACACATAAAATCAAAACTTAACACGTAATTTCTAGCATATGACTATGATTTTCAATTCTAACCACTTAAACACAATAATATATACCATATAGTGTTGTATGCCACGTTTCGTGCAAAACAAACCAAGTTTGAGCTACTTTATGCGCAAAAGTGCCAAAAACGTTTAAAAACGCATAAAATCGCAACTTTACGTAATTTCTAGCATATGACTATGATTTTTTAGTTCTAACCACTTCAACACAATAATATATACCAAATAGTGTTGTGTGCAAAGTTTCGAGCAAAAGAAACCAAGTTTGAGCTACTTTATGTATAAAAGTGCCAAAAACGCTTAAAAACGCAAAAAATCCCAACTTCACATGTAATTTCTAGCATATGAGTATGATTTCCAATTCTAAGCACTTCAACAGAATAATATATACCAAATAGTGTTGTGTGCCATATTCCGTGCAAAAAAAACCAAGTTTATACTTTATGCATAAAAGTGCAAAAAAACGCATAAAAAACGCATAAACTCACAACTTTACACGTAATTTCTAACATATGACTATGATTTTAAACTCTAAACACTTCAACACAATAATATATAACAAATAGTGTTGTGTACCAAGTTTCGTGCAAAACAAACCAAGTTTGAGCTACTTTATGCGCAAAAGTGCCAAAAACGCTTAAAAAACGCAAAAAATCGCAACTTAACACGTAATTTTTTAGCATATTACTATGATTTTCAATTCTAACCACTTCAACACAATAATATATACCAAATAGTATTGTGTGCCATGTTTCGTTCAAAACAAACCAAGTTTTAGCTACTTTATGCGCAACAATCCCAAAAACGTTTAAAAAACGCATAAAATCGCAACTTAACACGTAATTTCTAGCATATGACTATCATTTTCAATTCTAACCACTTCAACACAAACTATATACCAAATAGTGTTGTGTGCCAAGTTTCGAGCAAAACAAACCAAGTTTGAGCTACTTTTATGCGCAAAAGTGCCAAAAACACTTGAAAACGCATAAAATCGCAACTTAACACGTAATTTCTAGCATATGTCTATGATTTTAAATTCTAACCAGTTAAACACAATAATATACACCAAATAGTGTTGTGTGCCAAGTTTCGTTCAAAACAAACCAAGTTTTAGCTACTATATGCGCAACAATCCCAAAAACGTTTAAAAACGCATAAAATCGCAACTTAACACGTAATTTCTTGCATATGACTATCATTTTCAATTCTAACCACTTCAACACAAACTATACACCAAATAGTGTTGTGTGCAAAGTTTCGTGCAAAACAAACTAACTTAGAGCTAATTTATGCGCAAAAGTGACAAAAACGCTTAAAAAACGCATAAGAACGCATCTTAACACGTAATTTCTAGCATATGACTATGATTTTAAATTTTAACCACTTCAACAATATAATATATACCAAACAGAATATTATAATACCAAAGAGTGTTGTGTACCAAGTTTCGTGCAAAACAAACCAAGTTTGAGCTACCTTATGCGCAAAAGTGCCAAAAACGCTTAACAACGCATAAAATCACAACTTAACACGCAATTTTTAGCATATGAATATTTCATTTCTAACCACTTAAACACAATAATATATACCAAATAGTGTTGTGTGCCAAGTTTCGTGCACTAGAAACTAAGTTACTTTATGCTCAAAAGTGCCAAAAACGCTTAAAAACACATAAAATCAAAACTTAACACGTAATTTTCTAGCATATGACTATGATTTTCAATTCTAACCACTTAAACACAATAATATATACCATATAGTGTTGTATGCCACGTTTCGTGCAAAACAAACCAAGTTTGAGCTACTTTATGCGCAAAAGTGCCAAAAAACGTTTAAAAAACGCATAAAATCGCAACTTTACGTAATTTCTAGCATATGACTATGATTTTTAGTTCTAACCACTTCAACACAATAATATATACCAAATAGTGTTGTGTGCAAAGTTTCGAGCAAAAGAAACCAAGTTTGAGCTACTTTATGTATAAAAGTGCCAAAAACGCTTAAAAAACGCAAAAAATCCCAACTTCACATGTAATTTCTAGCATATGAGTATGATTTCCAATTCTAAGCACTTCAACAGAATAATATATACCAAATAGTGTTGTGTGCCATATTCCGTGCAAAAAAAACCAAGTTTATACTTTATGCATAAAAGTGCAAAAAACGCATAAAAACGCATAAACTCACAACTTTACACGTAATTTCTAACATATGACTATGATTTTAAACTCTAAACACTTCAACACAATAATATATAACAAATAGTGTTGTGTACCAAGTTTCGTGCAAAACAAACCAAGTTTGAGCTACTTTATGCGCAAAAGTGCCAAAAAACGCTTAAAAACGCAAAAAATCGCAACTTAACACGTAATTTTTTAGCATATTACTATGATTTTCAATTCTAACCACTTCAACACAATAATATATACCAAATAGTATTGTGTGCCATGTTTCGTTCAAAACAAACCAAGTTTTAGCTACTTTATGCGCAACAATCCCAAAAACGTTTAAAAACGCATAAAATCGCAACTTAACACGTAATTTCTAGCATATGACTATCATTTTCAATTCTAACCACTTCAACACAAACTATATACCAAATAGTGTTGTGTGCCAAGTTTCGAGCAAAACAAACCAAGTTTGAGCTACAAAGTGCCAAAAACACTTGAAAACGCATAAAATCGCAACTTAACACGTAATTTCTAGCATATGTCTATGATTTTAAATTCTAACCAGTTAAACACAATAATATACACCAAATAGTGTTGTGTGCCAAGTTTCGTTCAAAACAAACCAAGTTTTAGCTACTATATGCGCAACAATCCCAAAAACGTTTAAAAACGCATAAAATCGCAACTTAACACGTAATTTCTTGCATATGACTATCATTTTCAATTCTAACCACTTCAACACAAACTATACACCAAATAGTGTTGTGTGCAAAGTTTCGTGCAAAACAAACTAACTTAGAGCTAATTTATGCGCAAAAGTGACAAAAACGCTTAAAAACGCATAAGAACGCATCTTAACACGTAATTTCTAGCATATGACTATGATTTTAAATTTTAACCACTTCAACAATATAATATATACCAAACAGAATATTATAATACCAAAGAGTGTTGTGTACCAAGTTTCGTGCAAAACAAACCAAGTTTGAGCTACCTTATGCGCAAAAGTGCCAAAAACGCTTAACAACGCATAAAATCACAACTTAACACGCAATTTTTAGCATATGAATATTTCATTTCTAACCACTTCAACACAATAATATATACCAAATAGTGTTGTGTGCCAAGTTTCGTGCACTACAAACTAAGTTACTTTATGCTGAAAAGTGCCAAAAACGCTTAAAAACACATAAAATCAAAACTTAACACGTAATTTCTAGCATATGACTATGATTTTCAATTCTAACCACTTAAACACAATAATATATACCATATAGTGTTGTATGCCACGTTTCGTGCAAAACAAACCAAGTTTGAGCTACTTTATGCGCAAAAGTGCCAAAAACGTTTAAAAACGCATAAAATCGCAACTTTACGTAATTTCTAGCATATGACTATGATTTTTAGTTCTAACCACTTCAACACAATAATATATACCAAATAGTGTTGTGTGCAAAGTTTCGAGCAAAAGAAACCAAGTTTGAGCTACTTTATGTATAAAAGTGCCAAAAACACTTAAAAACGCAATAAATCCCAACTTCACATGTAATTTCTAGCATATGAGTATGATTTCCAATTCTAACCACTTGAACAGAATAATATATACCAAATAGTGTTGTGTGCCCATATTCCGTGCAAAAAAAACCAAGTTTATACTTTATGCGTAAAAGTGCAAAAAACGCATAAAAACGCATAAACTCACAACTTTACACGTAATTTCTAACATATGACTATGATTTTAAACTCTAAACACTTCAACACAATAATATATAACAAATAGTGTTGTGTTCCAAGTTTCGTGCAAATAAACCAAGTTTGAGCTACTTTATGCGCAAAAGTGGCAAAAACGCTTAAAAACGCAAAAATCGCAACTTAACACGTAATTTTTAGCATATTACTATGATTTTAAATTCTAACCACTTCAACACAATAATATATACCAAATAGTATTGTGTGCCATGTTTCGTTCAAAACAAACCAAGTTTTAGCTACTTTATGCGCAACAATCCCAAAAACGTTTAAAAACGCATAAAATCGCAACCTAACACGTAATTTCTAGCATATGACTATCATTTTCAATTCTAACCACTTCAACACAAACTATATACCAAATAGTGTTGTGTGCCAAGTTTCGAGCAAAACAAACCAAGTTTGAGCTACTTTTATGCGCAAAAGTGCCAAAAACACTTGAAAACGCATAAAATCGCAACTTAACTCGTAATATCTAGCATATGTCTATGATTTTAAATTCTAACCACTCCAACACAATAATATACACCAAATAGTGTTGTGTGCCAAGTTTCGTTCAAAACAAACCAAGTTTTAGCTACTTTATGCGCAACAATCCCAAAAACGTTTAAAAACGCATAAAATCGCAACTTAACACGTAATTTCTAGCATATGACTATCATTTTCAATTCTAACCACTTCAACACAAACTATACACCAAATAGTGTTGTGTGCAAAGTTTCGTGCAAAACAAACTAACTTAGAGCTAATTTATGCGCAAAAGTGACAAAAACGCTTAAAAACGCATAAGAACGCATCTTAACACGTAATTTCTAGCATATGACTATGATTTTAAATTTTAACCACTTCAACAATATAATATATACCAAATAGAATATTATAATACCAAAGAGTGTTGTGTACCAAGTTTCGTGCAAAACAAACCATGTTTGAGCTACCTTATGCGCAAAAGTGCCAAAAACGCTTAACAACGCATAAAATCACAACTTAACACGCAATTTTTAGCATATGATTATTTCATTTCTAACCACTTCAACACAATAATATATACCAAATAGTGTTGGGTGCCAAGATTTAGTGCACTACAAACTAAGTTACTTTATGCTCAAAAGTGCCAAAAACGCTTAAAAACTTATAAAATCAAAACTTAACACGTAATTTCTAGCATATGACTATGATTTTCAATTCTAACCACTTAAACACAATAATATATACCATATAGTGTTGAATGCCACGTTTCGTGCAAAACAAACCAAGTTTGAGCTACTTTATGCGCAAAAGTGCCAAAAACGTTTAAAAACGCATAAAATCGCAACTTTACGTAATTTCTAGCATATGACTATGATTTTTAGTTCTAACCACTTCAACACAATAATATATACCAAATAGTGTTGTGTGCAAAGTTTCGAGCAAAAGAAACCAAGTTTGAGCTACTTTATGTATAAAAGTGCCAAAAACGCTTAAAAACGCAATAAATCCAACTTCACATGTAATTTCTAGCATATGAGTATTTCTTCCAATTCTAACCACTTGAACAGAATAATATATACCAAATAGTGTTGTGTGCCAAATTCCGTGCAAAAAAAACCAAGTTTATACTTTATGCGTAAAAGTGCAAAAAAACGCATAAAAACGCATAAACTCACAACTTTACACGTAATTTCTAACATATGACTATGATTTTAAACTCTAAACACTTCAACACAATAATATATAACAAATAGTGTTGTGTACCAAGTTTCGTGCAAAACAAACAAGTTTGAGCTACTTAATGCGCAAAAGTACCAAAAACGCTTAAAAACGCAAAAAATCGCAACTTAACACGTAATTTTTAGCATATTACTATGATTTTAAATTCTAACCACTTCAACACAATAATATATACCAAATAGTATTGTGTGCCATGTTTCGTTCAAAACAAACCAAGTTTTAGCTACTTTATGCGCAACAATCCCAAAAACGTTTAAAAACGCATAAAATCGCAACTTAACACGTAATTTCTAGCATATGACTATCATTTTCAATTCTAACCACTTCAACACAAACTATATACCAAATAGTGTTGTGTGCCAAGTTTCGAGCAAAACAAACCAAGTTTGAGCTACTTTTATGCGCAAAAGTGCCAAAAACACTTGAAAACGCATAAAATAGCAACTTAACACATAATTTCTAGCATATGTCTATGATTTTAAATTCTAACCACTTCAACACAATAATATACACCAAATAGTGTTGTGTGCCAAGTTTCGTTCAAAACAAACCAAGTTTTAGCTACTTTATGCGCAACAATCCCAAAAACGTTTAAAAACGCATAAAATCGCAACTTAACACGTAATTTCTAGCATATGACTATCATTTTCAATTCTAACCACTTCAACACAAACTATACACCAAATAGTGTTGTGTGCAAAGTTTCGTGCAAAACAAACTAACTTAGAGCTAATTTATGCGCAAAAGTGACAAAAACGGTTAAAAACGCATAAGAACGCATCTTAACACGTAATTTCTAGCATATGACTATGATTTTAAATTTTAACCACTTCAACAATATAATATATACCAAATAGAATATTATAATACCAAAGAGTGTTGTGTACCAAGTTTCGTGCAAAACAAACCAAGTTTGAGCTACCTTATGCGCAAAAGTGCCAAAAACGCTTAACAACGCATAAAATCACAACTTAACACGCAATTTTTAGCATATGAATATTTCATTTCTAACCACTTAAACACAATAATATATACCAAATAGTGTTGTGTGCCAAGTTTCGTGCACTAGAAACTAAGTTACTTTATGCTCAAAAGTGCCAAAAACGCTTAAAAACACATAAAATCAAAACTTAACACGTAATTTCTAGCATATGACTATGATTTTCAATTCTAACCACTTAAACACAATAATATATACCATATAGTGTTGTATGCCACGTTTCGTGCAAAACAAACCAAGTTTGAGCTACTTTATGCGCAAAAGTGCCAAAAACGTTTAAAAACGCATAAAATCGCAACTTTACGTAATTTCTAGCATATGACTATGATTTTTAGTTCTAACCACTTCAACACAATAATATATACCAAATAGTGTTGTGTGCAAAGTTTCGAGCAAAAGAAACCAAGTTTGAGCTACTTTATGTATAAAAGTGCCAAAAAACGCTTAAAAACGCAAAAAATCCCAACTTCACATGTAATTTCTAGCATATGAGTATGATTTCCAATTCTAAGCACTTCAACAGAATAATATATACCAAATAGTGTTGTGTGCCATATTCCGTGCAAAAAAAACCAAGTTTATACTTTATGCGTAAAAGTGCAAAAAACGCATAAAAACGCATAAACTCACAACTTTACACGTAATTTCTAACATATGACTATGATTTTAAACTCTAAACACTTCAACACAATAATATATAACAAATAGTGTTGTGTACCAAGTTTCGTGCAAAACAAACCAAGTTTGAGCTACTTTATGCGCAAAAGTGCCAAAAACGCTTAAAAACGCAAAAAATCGCAACTTAACACGTAATTTTTAGCATATTACTATGATTTTCAATTCTAACCACTTCAACACAATAATATATACCAAATAGTATTGTGTGCCATGTTTCGTTCAAAACAAACCAAGTTTTAGCTACTTTATGCGCAACAATCCCAAAAACGTTTAAAAAACGCATAAAATCGCAACTTAACACGTAATTTCTAGCATATGACTATCATTTTCAATTCTAACCACTTCAACACAAACTATACACCAAATAGTGTTGTGTGCAAAGTTTCGTGCAAAACAAACTAACTTAGAGCTAATTTATGCGCAAAAGTGACAAAAACGCTTAAAAACGCATAAGAACGCATCTTAACACGTAATTTCTAGCATATGACTATG
This sequence comes from Amaranthus tricolor, assembly GCF_026212465.1. Taxonomy (NCBI): domain Eukaryota; kingdom Viridiplantae; phylum Streptophyta; class Magnoliopsida; order Caryophyllales; family Amaranthaceae; genus Amaranthus; species Amaranthus tricolor. The sequence continues at coordinate 12,243,344 of NC_080062.1, read as the reverse complement.
ATTTTAAATTTTAACCACTTCAACAATATAATATATACCAAATAGAATATTATAATACCAAAGAGTGTTGTGTACCAAGTTTCGTGCAAAACAAACCATGTTTGAGCTACCTTATGCGCAAAAGTGCCAAAAACGCTTAACAACGCATAAAATCACAACTTAACACGCAATTTTTAGCATATGATTATTTCATTTCTAACCACTTCAACACAATAATATATACCAAATAGTGTTGGGTGCCAAGTTTAGTGCACTACAAACTAAGTTACTTTATGCTCAAAAGTGCCAAAAACGCTTAAAAACTTATAAAATCAAAACTTAACACGTAATTTCTAGCATATGACTATGATTTTCAATTCTAACCACTTAAACACAATAATATATACCATATAGTGTTGAATGCCACGTTTCGTGCAAAACAAACCAAGTTTGAGCTACTTTATGCGCAAAAGTGCCAAAAACGTTTAAAAACGCATAAAATCGCAACTTTACGTAATTTCTAGCATATGACTATGATTTTTAGTTCTAACCACTTCAACACAATAATATATACCAAATAGTGTTGTGTGCAAAGTTTCGAGCAAAAGAAACCAAGTTTGAGCTACTTTATGTATAAAAGTGCCAAAAACGCTTAAAAACGCAATAAATCCCAACTTCACATGTAATTTCTAGCATATGAGTATTTCTTCCAATTCTAACCACTTGAACAGAATAATATATACCAAATAGTGTTGTGTGCCAAATTCCGTGCAAAAAAAAACCAAGTTTATACTTTATGCGTAAAAGTGCAAAAAACGCATAAAAACGCATAAACTCACAACTTTACACGTAATTTCTAACATATGACGATGATTTTAAACTCTAAACACTTCAACACAATAATATATAACAAATAGTGTTGTGTACCAAGTTTCGTGCAAAACAAACCAAGTTTGAGCTACTTTATGCGCAAAAGTACCAAAAACGCTTAAAAACGCAAAAAATCGCAACTTAACACGTAATTTTTAGCATATTACTATGATTTTAAATTCTAACCACTTCGACACAATAATATATACCAAATAGTATTGTGTGCCATGTTTCGTTCAAAACAAACCAAGTTTTAGCTACTTTATGCGCAACAATCCCAAAAACGTTTAAAAACGCATAAAATCGCAACTTAACACGTAATTTCTAGCATATGACTATCATTTTCAATTCTAACCACTTCAACACAAACTATATACCAAATAGTGTTGTGTGCCAAGTTTCGAGCAAAACAAACCAAGTTTGAGCTACTTTTATGCGCAAAAGTGCCAAAAACACTTGAAAACGCATAAAATAGCAACTTAACACATAATTTCTAGCATATGTCTATGATTTTAAATTCTAACCACTTCAACACAATAATATACACCAAATAGTGTTGTGTGCCAAGTTTCGTTCAAAACAAACCAAGTTTTAGCTACTTTATGCGCAACAATCCCAAAAACGTTTAAAAACGCATAAAATCGCAACTTAACACGTAAATTCTAGCATATGACTATCATTTTCAATTCTAACCACTTCAACACAAACTATACACCAAATAGTGTTGTGTGCAAAGTTTCGTGCAAAACAAACTAACTTAGAGCTAATTTATGCGCAAAAGTGACAAAAACGGTTAAAAACGCATAAGAACGCATCTTAACACGTAATTTCTAGCATATGACTATGATTTTAAATTTTAACCACTTCAACAATATAATATATACCAAATAGAATATTATAATACCAAAGAGTGTTGTGTACCAAGTTTCGTGCAAAACAAACCAAGTTTGAGCTACCTTATGCGCAAAAGTGCCAAAAACGCTTAACAACGCATAAAATCACAACTTAACACGCAATTTTTAGCATATGAATATTTCATTTCTAACCACTTAAACACAATAATATATACCAAATAGTGTTGTGTGCCAAGTTTCGTGCACTAGAAACTAAGTTACTTTATGCTCAAAAGTGCCAAAAACGCTTAAAAACACATAAAATCAAAACTTAACACGTAATTTCTAGCATATGACTATGATTTTCAATTCTAACCACTTAAACACAATAATATATACCATATAGTGTTGTATGCCACGTTTCGTGCAAAACAAACCAAGTTTGAGCTACTTTATGCGCAAAAGTGCCAAAAACGTTTAAAAACGCATAAAATCGCAACTTTACGTAATTTCTAGCATATGACTATGATTTTTAGTTCTAACCACTTCAACACAATAATATATACCAAATAGTGTTGTGTGCAAAGTTTCGAGCAAAAGAAACCAAGTTTGAGCTACTTTATGTATAAAAGTTCCAAAAACGCTTAAAAACGCAAAAAATCCCAACTTCACATGTAATTTCTAGCATATGAGTATGATTTCCAATTCTAAGCACTTCAACAGAATAATATATACCAAATAGTGTTGTGTGCCATATTCCGTGCAAAAAAAACCAAGTTTATACTTTATGCGTAAAAGTGCAAAAAACGCATAAAAACGCATAAACTCACAACTTTACACGTAATTTCTAACATATGACTATGATTTTAAACTCTAAACACTTCAACACAATAATATATAACAAATAGTGTTGTGTACCAAGTTTCGTGCAAAACAAACCAAGTTTGAGCTACTTTATGCGCAAAAGTGCCAAAAACGCTTAAAAACGCAAAAAATCGCAACTTAACACGTAATTTTTAGCATATTACTATGATTTTCAATTCTAACCACTTCAACACAATAATATATACCAAATAGTATTGTGTGCCATGTTTCGTTCAAAACAAACCAAGTTTTAGCTACTTTATGCGCAACAATCCCAAAAACGTTTAAAAACGCATAAAATCGCAACTTAACACGTAATTTCTAGCATATGACTATCATTTTCAATTCTAACCACTTCAACACAAACTATATACCAAATAGTGTTGTGTGCCAAGTTTCGAGCAAAACAAACCAAGTTTGAGCTACTTTTATGCGCAAAAGTGCCAAAAACACTTGAAAACGCATAAAATCGCAACTTAACTAGTAATATCTAGCATATGTCTATGATTTTAAATTCTAACCACTCCAACACAATAATATACACCAAATAGTGTTGTGTGCCAAGTTTCGTTCAAAACAAACCAAGTTTTAGCTACTTTATGCGCAACAATCCCAAAAACGTTTTAAAAACGCATAAAATCGCAACTTAACACGTAATTTCTAGCATATGACTATCATTTTCAATTCTAACCACTTCAACACAAACTATACACCAAATAGTGTTGTGTGCAAAGTTTCGTGCAAAACAAACTAACTTAGAGCTAATTTATGCGCAAAAGTGACAAAAACGCTTAAAAACGCATAAGAACGCATCTTAACACGTAATTTCTAGCATATGACTATGATTTTAAATTTTAACCACTTCAACAATATAATATATACCAAATAGAATATTATAATACCAAAGAGTGTTGTGTACCAAGTTTCGTGCAAAACAAACCATGTTTGAGCTACCTTATGCGCAAAAGTGCCAAAAACGCTTAACAACGCATAAAATCACAACTTAACACGCAATTTTTAGCATATGATTATTTCATTTCTAACCACTTGCAACACAATAATATATACCAAATAGTGTTGGGGTGCCAAGTTTAGTGCACTACAAACTAAGTTACTTTATGCTCAAAAGTGCCAAAAACGCTTAAAAACTTATAAAATCAAAACTTAACACGTAATTTCTAGCATATGACTATGATTTTCAATTCTAACCACTTAAACACAATAATATATACCATATAGTGTTGAATGCCACGTTTCGTGCAAAACAAACCAAGTTTGAGCTACTTTATGCGCAAAAGTGCCAAAAACGTTTAAAAACGCATAAAATCGCAACTTTACGTAATTTCTAGCATATGACTTTGATTTTTAGTTCTAACCACTTCAACACAATAATATATACCAAATAGTGTTGTGTGCAAAGTTTCGAGCAAAAGAAACCAAGTTTGAGCTACTTTATGTATAAAAGTGCCAAAAACGCTTAAAAACGCAATAAATCCCAACTTCACATGTAATTTCTAGCATATGAGTATGATTTCCAATTCTAACCACTTGAACAGAATAATATATACCAAATAGTGTTGTGTGCCATATTCCGTGCAAAAAAAACCAAGTTTATACTTTATGCGTAAAAGTGCAAAAAACGCATAAAAACGCATAAACTCACAACTTTACACGTAATTTCTAACATATGACTATGATTTTAAACTCTAAACACTTCAACACAATAATATATAACAAATAGTGTTGTGTACCAATTTTCGTTCAAAACAAACCAAGTTTGAGCTACTTTATGCGCAAAAGTGCCAAAAACGCTTAAAAACGCAAAAAATCGCAACTTAACACGTAATTTTTAGCATATTACTATGATTTTAAATTCTAACCACTTCAACACAATAATATATACCAAATAGTATTGTGTGCCATGTTTCGTTCAAAACAAACCAAGTTTTAGCTACTTTATGCGCAACAATCCCAAAAACGTTTAAAAACGCATAAAATCGCAACTTAACACGTAATTTCTAGCATATGACTATCATTTTCAATTCTAACCACTTCAACACAAACTATATACCAAATAGTGTTGTGTGCCAAGTTTCGAGCAAAACAAACCAAGTTTGAGCTACTTTTATGCGCAAAAGTGCCAAAAACACATGAAAACGCATAAAATCGCAACTTAACACGTAATTTCTAGCATATGTCTATGATTTTAAATTCTAACCAGTTCAACACAATAACATACACCAAATAGTGTTGTGTGCCAAGTTTCGTTCAAAACAAACCAAGTTTTAGCTACTATATGCGCAACAATCCCAAAAACGTTTAAAAACGCATAAAATCGCAACTTAACACGTAATTTCTTGCATATGACTATCATTTTCAATTCTAACCACTTCAACACAAACTATACACCAAATAGTGTTGTGTGCAAAGTTTCGTGCAAAACAAACTAACTTAGAGCTAATTTATGCGCAAAAGTGACAAAAACGCTTAAAAACGCATAATAACGCATCTTAACACGTAATTTCTAGCATATGACTATGATTTTAAATTTTAACCACTTCAACAATATAATATATACCAAATAGAATATTATAATACCAAAGAGTGTTGTGTACCAAGTTTCGTGCAAAACAAACCAAGTTTGAGCTACCTTATGCGCAAAAGTGCCAAAAACGCTTAACAACGCATAAAATCACAACTTAACACGCAATTTTTAGCATATGAATATTTCATTTCTAACCACTTCAACACAATAATATATACCAAATAGTGTTGTGTGCCAAGTTTCGTGCACTACACACTAAGTTACTTTATGCTCAAAAGTGCCAAAAACGCTTAAAAACATATAAAATCAAAACTTAACACGTAATTTCTAGCATACGACTATGATTTTCAATTCTAACCACTTAAACACAATAATATATACCATATAGTGTTGTATGCCACGTTTCGTGCAAAACAAACCAAGTTTGAGCTACTTTATGCGCAAAAGTGCCAAAAACGTTTAAAAACGCATAAAATCGCAACTTTACGTAATTTCTAGCATATGACTATGATTTTTAGTTCTAACCACTTCAACACAATAATATATACCAAATAGTGTTGTGTGCAAAGTTTCGAGCAAAAGAAACCAAGTTTGAGCTACTTTATGTATAAAAGTGCCAAAAACGCTTAAAAACGCAATAAATCCCAACTTCACATGTAATTTCTAGCATATGAGTATGATTTCCAATTCTAACCACTTGAACAGAATAATATATACCAAATAGTGTTGTGTGCCATATTCCGTGCAAAAAAAACCAAGTTTATACTTTATGCGGTAAAAGTGCAAAAAACGCATAAAAACGCATAAACTCACAACTTTACACGTAATTTCTAACATATGACTATGATTTTAAACTCTAAACACTTCAACACAATAATATATAACAAATAGTGTTGTGTACCAATTTTCGTTCAAAACAAACCAAGTTTGAGCTACTTTATGCGCAAAAGTGCCAAAAACGCTTAAAAACGCAAAAAATCGCAACTTAACACGTAATTTTTAGCATATTACTATGATTTTAAATTCTAACCACTTCAACACAATAATATATACCAAATAGTATTGTGTGCCATGTTTCGTTCAAAACAAACCAAGTTTTAGCTACTTTATGCGCAACAATCCCAAAAACGTTTTAAAAACGCATAAAATCGCAACTTAACACGTAATTTCTAGCATATGACTATCATTTTCAATTCTAACCACTTCAACACAAACTATACACCAAATAGTGTTGTGTGCAAAGTTTCGTGCAAAACAAACTAACTTAGAGCTAATTTATGCGCAAAAGTGACAAAAACGCTTAAAAACGCATAAGAACGCATCTTAACACGTAATTTCTAGCATATGACTATGATTTTAAATTTTAACCACTTCAACAATATAATATATACCAAATAGAATATTATAATACCAAAGAGTGTTGTGTACCAAGTTTCGTGCAAAACAAACCAAGTTTGAGCTACCTTATGCGCAAAAGTGCCAAAAACGCTTAACAACGCATAAAATCACAACTTAACACGCAATTTTTAGCATATGAATATTTCATTTCTAACCACTTCAACACAATAATATATACCAAATAGTGTTGTGTGCCAAGTTTCGTGCACTACAAACTAAGTTACTTTATGCTCAAAAGTGCCAAAAACGCTTAAAAACACATAAAATCAAAACTTAACACGTAATTTCTAGCATATGACTATGATTTTCAATTCTAACCACTTAAACACAATAATATATACCATATAGTGTTGTATGCCACGTTTCGTGCAAAACAAACCAAGTTTGAGCTACTTTATGCGCAAAAGTGCCAAAAACGTTTAAAAACGCATAAAATCGCAACTTTACGTAATTTCTAGCATATGACTATGATTTTTAGTTCTAACCACTTAAACACAATAATATATACCAAATAGTGTTGTTTGCAAAGTTTTCGAGCAAAAGAAACCAAGTTTGAGCTACTTTATGTATAAAAGTGCCAAAAACGCTTAAAAACGCAATATATCCCAACTTCACATGTAATTTCTAGCATATGAGTATGATTTCCAATTCTAACCACTTGAACAGAATAATATATACCAAATAGTGTTGTGTGCCATATTCCGTGCAAAAAAAACCAAGTTTATACTTTATGCGTAAAAGTGCAAAAAAACGCATAAAAACGCATAAACTCAACTTTACACGTAATTTCTAACATATGACTATGATTTTAAACTCTAAACACTTCAACACAATAATATATAACAAATAGTGTTGTGTACCAATTTTCGTTCAAAACAAACCAAGTTTGAGCTACTTTATGCGCAAAAGTGCCAAAAACGCTTAAAAACGCAAAAAATCGCAACTTAACACGTAATTTTTAGCATATTACTATGATTTTAAATTCTAACCACTTCAACACAATAATATATACCAAATAGTATTGTGTGCCATGTTTCGTTCAAAACAAACCAAGTTTTAGCTACTTTATGCGCAACAATCCCAAAAACGTTTAAAAACGCATAAAATCGCAACTTAACACGTAATTTCTAGCATATGACTATCATTTTCAATTCTAACCACTTCAACACAAACTATATACCAAATAGTGTTGTGTGCCAAGTTTCGAGCAAAACAAACCAAGTTTGAGCTACTTTTATGCGCAAAAGTGCCAAAAACACTTGAAAACGCATAAAATCGCAACTTAACACGTAATTTCTAGCATATGTCTATGATTTTAAATTCTAACCAGTTCAACACAATAACATACACCAAATAGTGTTGTGTGCCAAGTTTCGTTCAAAACAAACCAAGTTTTAGCTACTATATGCGCAACAATCCCAAAAACGTTTAAAAACGCATAAAATCGCAACTTAACACGTAATTTCTTGCATATGACTATCATTTTCAATTCTAACCACTTCAACACAAACTATACACCAAATAGTGTTGTGTGCAAAGTTTCGTGCAAAACAAACTAACTTAGAGCTAATTTATGCGCAAAAGTGACAAAAACGCTTAAAAAACGCATAATAACGCATCTTAACACGTAATTTCTAGCATATGACTATGATTTTAAATTTTAACCACTTCAACAATATAATATATACCAAATAGAATATTATAATACCAAAGAGTGTTGTGTACCAAGTTTCGTGCAAAACAAACCAAGTTTGAGCTACCTTATGCGCAAAAGTGCCAAAAACGCTTAACAACGCATAAAATCACAACTTAACACGCAATTTTTAGCATATGAATATTTCATTTCTAACCACTTCAACACAATAATATATACCAAATAGTGTTGTGTGCCAAGTTTCGTGCACTACACACTAAGTTACTTTATGCTCAAAAGTGCCAAAAACGCTTAAAAAACATATAAAATCAAAACTTAACACGTAATTTCTAGCATACGACTATGATTTTCAATTCTAACCACTTAAACACAATAATATATACCATATAGTGTTGTATGCCACGTTTCGTGCAAAACAAACCAAGTTTGAGCTACTTTATGCGCAAAAGTGCCAAAAACGTTTAAAAACGCATAAAATCGCAACTTTACGTAATTTCTAGCATATGACTATGATTTTTAGTTCTAACCACTTCAACACAATAATATATACCAAATAGTGTTGTGTGCAAAGTTTCGAGCAAAAGAAACCAAGTTTGAGCTACTTTATGTATAAAAGTGCCAAAAACGCTTAAAAACGCAATAAATCCCAACTTCACATGTAATTTCTAGCATATGAGTATGATTTCCAATTCTAACCACTTGAACAGAATAATATATACCAAATAGTGTTGTGTGCCATATTCCGTGCAAAAAAAACCAAGTTTATACTTTATGCGTAAAAGTGCAAAAAACGCATAAAAACGCATAAACTCACAACTTTACACGTAATTTCTAACATATGACTATGATTTTAAACTCTAAACACTTCAACACAATAATATATAACAAATAGTGTTGTGTACCAATTTTCGTTCAAAACAAACCAAGTTTGAGCTACTTTATGCGCAAAAGTGCCAAAAACGCTTAAAAACGCAAAAAATCGCAACTTAACACGTAATTTTTAGCATATTACTATGATTTTAAATTCTAACCACTTCAACACAATAATATATACCAAATAGTATTGTGTGCCATGTTTCGTTCAAAACAAACCAAGTTTTAGCTACTTTATGCGCAACAATCCCAAAAACGTTTAAAAACGCATAAAATCGCAACTTAACACGTAATTTCTAGCATATGACTATCATTTTCAATTCTAACCACTTCAACACAAACTATATACCAAATAGTGTTGTGTGCAAAGTTTCGAGCAAAACAAACCAAGTTTGAGCTACTTTTATGCGCGAAAGTGCAAAAAACACTTGAAAACGCATAAAATCGCAACTTAACACGTAATTTCTAGCATATGTCTATGATTTTAAATTCTAACCACTTCAACACAATAATATACACCAAATAGTGTTGTGTGCCAAGTTTCGTTCAAAACAAACCAAGTTTTAGCTACTTTATGCGCAACAATCCCAAAAACGTTTAAAAACGCATAAAATCGCAACTTAACACGTAATTTCTAGCATATGACTATCATTTTCAATTCTAACCACTTCAACACAAACTATATACCAAATAGTGTTGTGTGCAAAGTTTCGTGCAAAACAAACTAACTTAGAGCTAATTTATGCGCAAAAGTGACAAAAACGCTTAAAAACGCATAAGAACGCATCTTAACACGTAATTTCTAGCATATGACTATGATTTTAAATTTTAACCACTTCAACAATATAATATATACCAAATAGAATATTATAATACCAAAGAGTGTTGTGTACCAAGTTTCGTGCAAAACAAACCAAGTTTGAGCTACCTTATGCGCAAAAGTGCCAAAAACGCTTAACAACGCATAAAATCACAACTTAACACGCAATTTTTAGCATATGAATATTTCATTTCTAACCACTTCAACACAATAATATATACCAAATAGTGTTGTGTGCCAAGTTTCGTGCACTACAAACTAAGTTACTTTATGCTCAAAAGTGCCAAAAACGCTTAAAAACACATAAAATCAAAACTTAACACGTAATTTCTAGCATATGACTATGATTTTCAATTCTAACCACTTAAACACAATAATATATACCATATAGTGTTGTATGCCACGTTTCGTGCAAAACAAACCAAGTTTGAGCTACTTTATGCGCAAAAGTGCCAAAAACGTTTAAAAACGCATAAAATCGCAACTTTACGTAATTTCTAGCATATGACTATGATTTTTAGTTCTAACCACTTCAACACAATAATATATACCAAATAGTGTTGTGTGCAAAGTTTCGAGCAAAAGAAACCAAGTTTGAGCTACTTTATGTATAAAAGTGCCAAAAACGCTTAAAAACGCAATAAATCCCAACTTCACATGTAATTTCTAGCATATGAGTATGATTTCCAATTCTAACCACTTGAACAGAATAATATATACCAAATAGTGTTGTGTGCCATATTCCGTGCAAAACAAACCAAGTTTATACTTTATGCGTAAAAGTGCAAAAAAACTCATAAAAACGCATAAACTCACAACTTTACACGTAATTTCTAACATATGACTATGATTTTAAAATCTAAACACTTCAACACAATAATATATAACAAATAGTGTTGTGTACCAAGTTTCGTGCAAAACAAACCAAGTTTGAGCTACTTTATGCGCAAAAGTGCCAAAAACGCTTAAAAACGCAAAAAATCGCAACTTAACACGTAATTTTTAGCATATTACTATGATTTTAAATTCTAACCACTTCAACACAATAATATATACCAAATAGTATTGTGTGCCATGTTTCGTTCAAAACAAACCAAGTTTTAGCTACTTTATGCGCAACAATCCCAAAAACGTTTAAAAAACGCATAAAATCGCAACTTAACACGTAATTTCTAGCATATGACTATCATTTTCAATTCTAACCACTTCAACACAAACTATATACCAAATAGTGTTGTGTGCCAAGTTTCGAGCAAAACAAACCAAGTTTGAGCTACTTTTATGCGCAAAAGTGCCAAAAAACACTTGAAAACGCATAAAATAGCAACTTAACACGTAATTTCTAGCATATGTCTATGATTTTAAATTCTAACCACTTCAACACAATAATATACACCAAATAGTGTTGTGTGCCAAGTTTCGTTCAAAACAAACCAAGTTTTAGCTACTTTATGCGCAACAATCCCAAAAACGTTTAAAAACGCATAAAATCGCAACTTAACACGTAATTTCTAGCATATGACTATCATTTTCAATTCTAACCACTTCAACACAAACTATACACCAAATAGTGTTGTGTGCAAAGTTTCGTGCAAAACAAACTAACTTAGAGCTAATTTATGCGCAAAAGTGACAAAAACGCTTAAAAACGCATAAGAACGCATCTTAACACGTAATTTCTAGCATATGACTATGATTTTAAATTTTAACCACTTCAACAATATAATATATACCAAATAGAATATTATAATACCAAAGAGTGTTGTGTACCAAGTTTCGTGCAAAACAAACCAAGTTTGAGCTACCTTATGCGCAAAAGTGCCAAAAACGCTTAACAACGCATAAAATCACAACTTAACACGCAATTTTTATCATATGAATATTTCATTTCTAACCACTTCAACACAATAATATATACCAAATAGTGTTGTGTGCCAAGTTTCGTGCACTACAAACTAAGTTACTTTATGCTCAAAAGTGCCAAAAAACGCTTAAAAACACATAAATCAAAACTTAACACGTAATTTCTAGCCTATGACTATGATTTTCAATTCTAACCACTTAAACCACAATAATATATACCATATAGTGTTGTATGCCACGTTTCGTGCAAAACAAACCAAGTTTGAGCTACTTTATGTGCAAAAGTGCCAAAAACGTTTAAAAACGCATAAAATCGCAACTTTACGTAATTTGTAGCATATGACTATGATTTTTAGTTCTAACCACTTCAACACAATAATACATACCAAATAGTGTTGTGTGCAAAGTTTCGAGCAAAAGAAACCAAGTTTGAGCTACTTTATGTATAAAAGTGCCAAAAACGCTTAAAAACGCAATAAATCCCAACTTCACATGTAATTTCTAGCATATGAGTATGATTTCCAATTCTAACCACTTGAACAGAATAATATATAGCAAATAGTGTTGTGTTCCATATTCCGTGCAAAAAAAACCAAGTTTATACTTTATGCGTAAAAGTGCAAAAAACGCATAAAAACGCATAAACTCACAACTTTACACGTAATTTCTAACATATGACTATGATTTTAAAATCTAAACACTTCAACACAATAATATGTAACAAATAGTGTTGTGTACCAAGTTTCGTGCAAAACAAACCAAGTTTGAGCTACTTTATGCGCAAAAGTGCCAAAAACGCTTAAAAAC
>NC_080062.1:12171745-12230738 GCF_026212465.1 Amaranthus tricolor | reverse complement strand
CTTGGTTTATTTTGTATGAAACCCTTACAAGCAACACAATTTGGTATTATATTATTGTGTTAAAATGGCTAGAATTGAAAACAATAATCATTTGCTTGAAATTATATAGTAAGTTGCGTATTTTACCATTTTTCAAACATTTTTCCTCTTTATCTAATGAAGTAGTTCAAACTAGAATGGTTTGGCGTAAACTTGGCACACATTACTATTTGGAATTATATTATTGTGTTTAAACGGTTTGAAAACAATAGTTGTATGCTTGACATTACGTTTTAAGATGCATTTTTAACGTTTTTAAAGCATTTTTAGCACTTTCTTGCATAAAGTAGTTCAAACTTGGTATATTTGGCATGTAACTTGGCACACAACACTATTAAATAAATGTTATTGTGTTAAAATGGTTAGAATTGAAAACCATAGTCATGTGCTTGAAATTATGTGCTAACTTGCGTTTTTACGATTTTTAAAGTATTTTTTCACTTTGTCGCATGAAGTAGTTCAAACTTGTTTTGTATGGCATGAAACTTGACGTACAACAATATTAGGTATTTACTATCGTGTTGAAATGGTTAGAATTGAAAAAAATAGTCATATGCATAAAATTACGTGCTAAGTTTCGTTTTTAAGGTTTTTACAGCTTTTTTTGCACTTTCTTGCATAATTAGTTCAAACTTGGTTTAGTTGGCATGAAACGTAGCACACAAGACTATTTGGAATATATTATTTTTTTAAATTGGATAGAATTCAAAACAATAGTCATATACCTTATATTACATGCCAAATTGCGTTTTAATGGTTTTTAAGCGTTTTTGGCACTTTTTCGCATCAAGTAGCTCAAAGTTGGTTTGTTTGGCATGAAACTTGGCACACACACACAATTTGATATATATTATATTTTTGAAATATTTATAATTGAAAATAATAGTCATATGCTTGAAATTACGTGCTAAGTAACGTTTTTAAGCTTTTTAAAGCTTTTTTAACCACTTTCTCACATAAAGTAGTTTAAACTAGGTTTGTTTGGATTAAAACATGGTACGCTGCACTATTTGGTGTATATTATTTTTTTGAAATGGTTAGAATTTAAAGCAATAGTCATATGCTTGAATTACGTGCTAAGTTGCATTTTTAAGGTTTTTAAGCTATTGTCACACTTTCTCGCATAAAGTAGTTCGAACTTTGTTAGTTTGGTGTGTAAAGTTGGGCACACAATACAATTTGTTATATATTATTGTATTGAAATGGTTAGTATTAAAAAATAGTCATAGATGCTTGAAATTACGTGATTAATTGCGTTTTTACAGTTTTTAAAGCGGTTTTGACACTTTCTCATGTAAAATAGTTCAAACTTGGTTTGTTTGGCATAAACTTGCGACACAATAGTATTTGGTATATATTATTATGCTCAAATGGTTAGAATGTAAAACAATAGTCATATGCTTGAAATTACGTGCAAAGTTGCGTTTTAAGGTTTTTTATTCGTTTATGGCACTTTCTCGCATAACGTCGTTCAAACTTGGTTTATTTTGTATGAAACCTTACAAGCAACACAATTTGGTATATATTATTGTGTTAAAATGGCTAGAATTGAAAACAATAATCATTTGCTTGAAATTATATAGTAAGTTGCGTATTTTACCATTTTTCAAACATTTTTCCTCTTTATCTAATGAAGTAGTTCAAACTAGAATGGTTTGGCGTAAACTTGGCACACATTACTATTTGGAATTATATTATTGTGTTTAAACGGTTTGAAAACAATAGTTGTATGCTTGAAATTACGTTTTAAGATGCATTTTTAACGTTTTTAAAGCATTTTTAGCACTTTCTTGCATAAAGTAGTTCAAACTTGGTATATTTGGCATGTAACTTGGCACACAACACTATTAAATAAATGTTATTGTGTTAAAATGGTTAGAATTGAAAACCATAGTCATGTGCTTGAAATTATGTGCTAAATTGCGTTTTTACGATTTTAAAGTATTTTTTCACTTTGTCGCATGAAGTAGTTCAAACTTGTTTTGTATGGCATGAAACTTGACGTACAACAATATTAGGTATTTACTATCGTGTTGAAATGGTTAGAATTGAAAAAAATAGTCATATGCATAAAATTACGTGCTAAGTTTCGTTTTTAAGGTTTTTACAGCTTTTTTTGCACTTTCTTGCATAATTAGTTCAAACTTGGTTTAGTTGGCATGAAACGTAGCACACAAGACTATTGGAATATATTATTTTTTTAAATTGGATAGAATTCAAAACAATAGTCATATACCTTATATTACATGCCAAATTGCGTTTTAATGGTTTTTAAGCGTTTTTGGCACTTTTTCGCATCAAGTAGCTCAAAGTTGGTTTGTTTGGCATGAAACTTGGCACACACACACAATTTGATATATATTATATTTTTGAAATATTTATAATTGAAAATAATAGTCATATGCTTGAAATTACGTGCTAAGTAACGTTTTTAAGCTTTTTAAAGCTTTTTTAACACTTTCTCACATAAAGTAGTTTAAACTAGGTTTGTTTGGATTAAAACATGGTACGCTGCACTATTTGGTGTATATTATTTTTTTGAAATGGTTAGAATTTAAAGCAATAGTCATATGCTTGAAATTACGTGCTAAGTTGCATTTTTAAGGTTTTTTAAGCTATTGTCACACTTTCTCGCATAAAGTAGTTCGAACTTTGTTAGTTTGGTGTGAAAGTTGGCACACAATACAATTTGTTATATATTATTGTATTGAAATGGGTTAGTATTAAAAAATAGTCATAGAGCTTGAAATTACGTGATTAATTGTTTTTTACAGTTTTTAAAGCGGTTTTGACACTTTCTCATGTAAAATAGTTCAAACTTGGTTTGTTTGGCATGAAACTTGCGACACAATAGTATTTGGTATATATTATTATGCTCAAATGGTTAGAATGTAAAACAATAGTCATATGCTTGAAATTACGTGCAAAGTTGCGTTTTAAGGTTTTTATTCGTTTATGGCACTTTCTCGCATAACGTCGTTCAAACTTGGTTTATTTTGTATGAAACCTTGCAAGCAACACAATTTGGTATATATTATTGTGTTAAAATGGCTAGAATTGAAAACCAATAATCATGTGCTTGAAATTATATAGTAAGTTGCGTATTTTACCATTTTTCAAACATTTTTCCTCTTTATTTAATGAAGTAGTTCAAACTAGAATGGTTTGGCGTAAACTTGGCACACATTACTATTTGGAATTATATTATTGTGTTTAAACGGTTGAAAACAATAGTTGTATGCTTGAGAATTACGTTTTAAGATGCATTTTTAACGTTTTTAAAGCATTTTTAGCACTTTCTTGCATAAAGTAGTTCAAACTTGGTATATTTGGCATGTAACTTGGCACACAACACTATTAAATAAATGTTAGTGTGTTAAAATGGTTAGAATTGAAAACCATAGTCATGTGCTTGAAATATGTGCTAAATGCGTTTTTACGATTTTTAAAGTATTTTTTCACTTTGTCGCATGAAGTAGTTCAAACATGTTTTGTATGGCATGAAACTTGGCGTACAACAATATTAGGTATTTACTATCGTGTTGAAATGGTTAGAATTGAAAAAAATAGTCATATGCATAAAATTACGTGCTAAGTTTCGTTTTTTAAGGTTTTACAGCTTTTTTTGCACTTTCTTGCATAATTAGTTCAAACTTGGTTTAGTTGGCATGAAACGTAGCACACAAGACTATTTGGAATATATTATTTTTTTAAATTGGATAGAATTCAAAACAATAGTCATATACCTTATATTACATGCCAAATTGCGTTTTAATGGTTTTTAAGCGTTTTTGGCACTTTTTCGCATCAAGTAGCTCAAAGTTGCTTTGTTTGGCATGAAACTTGGCACACACACACAATTTGATATATATTATATTTTGAAATATTTATAATTGAAAATAATAGTCATATGCTTGAAATTACGTGCTAAGTAACGTTTTTAAGCTTTTTAAAGCTTTTTTTAACACTTTCTCACATAAAGTAGTTTAAACTAGGTTTGTTTGGATTAAAACATGGTACGCTGCACTATTTGGTGTATATTATTTTTTTGAAATGGTTAGAATTTAA
Organism: Amaranthus tricolor; assembly: GCF_026212465.1. NCBI lineage: Eukaryota > Viridiplantae > Streptophyta > Magnoliopsida > Caryophyllales > Amaranthaceae > Amaranthus > Amaranthus tricolor. The sequence continues at coordinate 12,226,631 of NC_080062.1, read as the reverse complement.
AGCAATAGTCATATGCTTGAAATTACGTGCTAAGTTGCATTTTTAAGGTTTTTTAAGCTATTGTCACACTTTCTCGCATAAAGTAGTTCGAACTTTGTTAGTTTGGTGGTGAAAGTTGGCACACAATACAATTTGTTATATATTATTGTATTGAAATGGTTAGTATTAAAAAATAGTCATAGATGCTTGAAATTACGTGATTAATTGCGTTTTTACAGTTTTTAAAGCGGTTTTGACACTTTCTCATGTAAAATAGTTCAAACTTGGTTTGTTTGGCATGAAACTTGCGACACAATAGTATTTGGTATATTATTATGCTCAAATGGTTAGAATGTAAAACAATAGTCATATGCTTGAAATTACGTGCAAAGTTGCGTTTTAAGGTTTTTTATTCGTTTATGGCACTTTCTCGCATAACGTCGTTCAAACTTGGTTTATTTTGTATGAAACCTTGCAAGCAACACAATTTGGTATATATTATTGTGTTAAAATGGCTAGAATTGAAAACAATAATCATTTGCTTGAAATTATATAGTAAGTTGCGTATTTTACCATTTTTCAAACATTTTTCCTCTTTATTTAATGAAGTAGTTCAAACTAGAATGGTTTGGCGTAAACTTGGCACACATTACTATTTGGAATTATATTATTGTGTTTAAACGGTTTGAAAACAATAGTTGTATGCTTGAAATTACGTTTAAGATGCATTTTTAACGTTTTTAAAGCATTTTTAGCACTTTCTTGCATAAAGTAGTTCAAACTTGGTATATTTGGCATGTAACTTGGCACACAACACTATTAAATAATGTTAGTGTGTTAAAATGGTTAGAATTGAAAACCATAGTCATGTGCTTGAAATTATGTGCTAAATTGCGTTTTTACGATTTTTAAAGTATTTTTTCACTTTGTCGCATGAAGTAGTTCAAACTTGTTTTGTATGGCATGAAACTTGGCGTACAACAATATTAGGTATTTACTATCGTGTTGAAATGGTTAGAATTGAAAAAAAATAGTCATATGCATAAAATTACGTGCTAAGTTTCGTTTTTAAGGTTTTTACAGCTTTTTTTGCACTTTCTTGCATAATTAGTTCAAACTTGGTTTAGTTGGCATGAAACGTAGCACACAAGACTATTTGGAATATATTATTTTTTTAAATTGGATAGAATTCAAAACAATAGTCATATACTTGATATTACATGCCAAATTGCGTTTTAATGGTTTTTAAGCGTTTTTGGCACTTTTTCGCATCAAGTAGCTCAAAGTTGGTTTGTTTGGCATGAAACTTGGCACACACACACAATTTGATATATATTATATTTTTGAAATATTTATAATTGAAAATAATAGTCATATGCTTGAAATTACGTGCTAAGTAACGTTTTTAAGCTTTTTAAAGCTTTTTTAACACTTTCTCACATAAAGTAGTTTAAACTAGGTTTGTTTGGATTAAAACATGGTACGCTGCACTATTTGGTGTATATTATTTTTTTGAAATGGTTAGAATTTAAAGCAATAGTCATATGCTTGAAATTACGTGCTAAGTTGCATTTTTAAGGTTTTTTTAAGCTATTGTCACACTTTCTCGCATAAAGTAGTTCGAACTTTGTTAGTTTGGTGTGAAAGTTGGCACACAATACAATTTGTTATATATTTATGTATTGACATGGTTAGTATTAAAAAATAGTCATAGATGCTTGAAATTACGTGATTAATTGCATTTTTACAGTTTTTAACGCGGTTTTGACACTTTCTCATGTAAAATAGTTCAAACTTGGTTTGTTTGGCATGAAACTTGCGACACAATAGTATTTGGTATATATTATTATGCTCAAATGGTTAGAAGTGTAAAAACAATAGTCCTATGCTTGAAATTACGTGCAAAGTTGCGTTTAAGGTTTTTTATTCGTTTATGGCACTTTCTCGCATAACGTCGTTCAAACTTGGTTTATTTTGTATGAAACCTTGCAAGCAACACAATTTGGTATATATTATTGTGTTAAAATGGCTAGAATTGAAAACAATAATCATTTGCTTGAAATTATATAGTAAGTTGCGTATTTTACCATTTTTCAAACATTTTTCCTCTTTATCTAATGAAGTAGTTCAAACTAGAATGGTTTGGCGTAAACTTGGCACACATTACTATTTGGAATTATATTATTGTGTTTAAACGGTTTGAAAACAATAGTTGTATGCTTGAAATTACGTTTTAAGATGCATTTTTTAACGTTTTTAAAGCATTTTTAGCACTTTCTTGCATAAAGTAGTTCAAACTTGGTATATTTGGCATGTAACTTGGCACACAACACTATTAAATAAATGTTATTGTGTTAAATGGTTAGAATTGAAAACCATAGTCATGTGCTTGAAATTATGTGCTAAATTGCGTTTTACGATTTTTAAAGTATTTTTTCACTTTGTCGCATGAAGTAGTCAAACTTGTTTTGTATGGCATGAAACTTGGCGTACAACAATATTAGGTATTTACTATCGTGTTGAAATGGTTAGAATTGAAAAAAATAGTCATATGCATAAAATTACGTGCTAAGTTTCGTTTTTAAGGTTTTTACAGCTTTTTTTGCACTTTCTTGCATAATTAGTTCAAACTTGGTTTAGTTGGCATGAAACGTAGCACACAAGACTATTTGGAATATATTATTTTTTTAAATTGGATAGAATTCAAAACAATAGTCATATACTTGATATTACATGCCAAATTGCGTTTTAATGGTTTTTTTAAGCGTTTTTTGGCACTTTTTCGCATCAAGTAGCTCAAAGTTGGTTTGTTTGGCATGAAACTTGGCACACACACACAATTTGATATATATTATATTTTTGAAATATTTATAATTGAAAATAATGTCATATGCTTGAAATTACGTGCTAAGTAACGTTTTTAAGCTTTTTAAAGCTTTTTTAACACTTTCTCACATAAAGTAGTTTAAACTAGTTTGTTTGGATTAAAACATGGTACGCTGCACTATTTGGTGTATATTATTTTTTTGAAATGGTTAGAATTTAAAGCAATAGTCATATGCTTGAAATTACGTGCTAAGTTGCATTTTTAAGGTTTTTTTAAGCTATTGTCACACTTTCTCGCATAAAGTAGTTCGAACTTTGTTAGTTTGGTGTGAAAGTTGGCACACAATACAATTTGTTATATATTATTGTATTGAAATGGTTAGTATTAAAAAATAGTCATAGTGCTCTGAAATTACGTGATTAATTGCGTTTTTACAGTTTTTAAAGCGGTTTTATGACACTTTCTCATGTAAAATAGTTCAAACTTGGTTTGTTTGGCATGAAACTTGCGACACAATAGTATTTGGTATATATTATTATGCTCAAATGGTTAGAATGTAAAACAATAGTCATATGCTTGAAATTACGTGCAAAGTTGCGTTTTAAGGTTTTATATTCGTTTATGGCACTTTCTCGCATAACGTCGTTCAAACTTGGTTTATTTTGTATGAAACCTTGCAAGCAACACAATTTGGTATATATTATTGTGTTAAAATGGCTAGAATTGAAAACAATAATCATTTGCTTGAAATTATATAGTAAGTTGCGTATTTTACCATTTTTCAAACATTTTCCTCTTTATCTAATGAAGTAGTTCAAACTAGAATGGTTTGGCGTAAACTTGGCACACATTACTATTTGGATTATATTATTGTGTTTAAACGGTTTGAAAACAATAGTTGTATGCTTGAAATTACGTTTTAAGATGCATTTTTAACGTTTTTTAAAGCATTTTTTTAGCACTTTCTTGCATAAAGTAGTTCAAACTTGGTATATTTGGCATGTAACTTGGCACACAACACTATTAAATAAATGTTATTGTGTTAAAATGGTTAGAATTGAAAACCATAGTCCTGTGCTTGAAATTATGTGCTAAATTGCGTTTTTACGATTTTTAAAGTATTTTTTCACTTTGTCGCATGAAGTAGTTCAAACTTGTTTTGTATGGCATGAAACTTGGCGTACAACAATATTAGGTATTTACTATCGTGTTGAAATGGTCAGAATTGAAAAAAATAGTCATATGCATAAAATTACGTGCTAAGTTTCGTTTTTAAGGTTTTTACAGCTTTTTTTGCACTTTCTTGCATAATTAGTTCAAACTTGGTTTAGTTGGCATGAAACGTAGCACACAAGACTATTTGGAATATATTATTTTTTTAAATTGGATAGAATTCAAAACAATAGTCATATACTTGATATTACATGCCAAATTGCGTTTTAATGGTTTTTAAGCGTTTTTGGCACTTTTTCGCATCAAGTAGCTCAAAGTTGGTTTGTTTGGCATGAAACTTGGCACACACACACAATTTGATATATATTATATTTTTGAAATATTTATAATTGAAAATAATAGTCATATGCTTGAAATTACGTGCTAAGTAACGTTTTTAAGCTTTTTAAAGCTTTTTTAACACTTTCTCACATAAAGTAGTTTAAACTAGGTTTGTTTGGATTAAAACATGGTACGCTGCACTATTTGGTGTATATTATTTTTTTGAAATGGTTAGAATTTAAAGCAATAGTCATACGCTTGAAATTACGTGCTAAGTTGCATTTTTAAGGTTTTTTAAGCTATTGTCACACTTTCTCGCATAAAGTAGTTCGAACTTTGTTAGTTTGGTGTGAAAGTTGGCACACAATACAATTTGTTATATATTATTGTATTGAAATGGTTAGTATTAAAAAATAGTCATAGATGCTTGAAATTACGTGATTAATTGCGTTTTTTACAGTTTTTAAAGCGGTTTTGACACTTTCTAATGTAAAATAGTTCAAACTTGGTTTGTTAGGCATGAGACTTGCGACACAATAGTATTTGGTATATATTATTATGCTCAAATGGTTAGAATGTAAAACAATAGTCATATGCTTGAAATTACGTGCAAAGTTGCGTTTTAAGGTTTTTTATTCGTTTATGGCACTTTCTCGCATAACGTCGTTCAAACTTGGTTTATTTTGTATGAAACCTTACAAGCAACACAATTTGGTATATATTATTGTGTTAAAATGGCTAGAATTGAAAACAATAATCATTTGCTTGAAATTATATAGTAAGTTGCGTATTTTACCATTTTTCAAACATTTTTCCTCTTTATCTAATGAAGTAGTTCAAACTAGAATGGTTTGGCGTAAACTTGGCACACATTACTATTTGGAATTATATTATTGTGTTTAAACGGTTTGAAAACAATAGTTGTATGCTTGAAATTACGTTTTAAGATGCATTTTTAACGTTTTTAAAGCATTTTTAGCACTTTCTTGCATAAAGTAGTTCAAACTTGGTATATTTGGCATGTAACTTGGCACACAACACTATTAAATAAATGTTATTGTGTTAAAATGGTTAGAATTGAAAACCATAGTCATGTGCTTGAAATTATGTGCTAAATTGCGTTTTTACGAATTTTAAAGTATTTTTTCACTTTGTCGCATGAAGTAGTTCAAACTTGTTTTGTATGGCATGAAACTTGACGTACAACAATATTAGGTATTTATATCGTGTTGAAATGGTTAGAATTGAAAAAAATAGTCATATGCATAAAATTACGTGCTAAGTTTCGTTTTTAAGGTTTTTACAGCTTTTTTTGCACTTTCTTGCATAATTAGTTCAAACTTGGTTTAGTTGGCATGAAACGTAGCACACAAGACTATTTGGAATATATTATTTTTTTAAATTGGATAGAATTCAAAACAATAGTCATATACCTTATATTACATGCCAAATTGCGTTTTAATGGTTTTTAAGCGTTTTTGGCACTTTTTCGCATCAAGTAGCTCAAAGTTGGTTTGTTTGGCATGAAACTTGGCACACACACAATTTGATATATATTATATTTTTGAAATATTTATAATTGAAAATAATAGTCATATGCTTGAAATTACGTGCTAAGTAACGTTTTTAAGCTTTTTAAAGCTTTTTTAACACTTTCTCACATAAAGTAGTTTAAACTAGGTTTGTTTGGATTAAAACATGGTACGCTGCACTATTTGGTGTATATTATTTTTTTGAAATGGTTAGAATTTAAAGCAATAGTCATATGCTTGAAATTACGTGCTAAGTTGCATTTTTAAGGTTTTTTAAGCTATTGTCACACTTTCTCGCATAAAGTAGTTCGAACACCGTTTGTTTGGGGTGAAAGTTGGCAGACATCATTATTTGGTATATATTATTGTGTTGAAATGGTTAGTATTAAAAAATAGTCATAGATGCTTGAAATTACGTGATTAATTGCGTTTTTACAGTTTTTAAAGCGGTTTTGACACTTTCTCATGTAAAATAGTTCAAACTTGGTTTGTTTGGCATGAAACTTGCGACACAATAGTATTTGGTATATATTATGATGCTCAAATGGTTAGAATGTAAAACAATAGTCATATGCTTGAAATTACGTGCAAAGTTGCGTTTTAAGGTTTTTTATTCGTTTATGGCACTTTCTCGCATAACGTCGTTCAAACTTGGTTTATTTTGTATGAAACCTTGCAAGCAACACAATTTGGTATATATTATTGTGTTAAAATGGCTAGAATTGAAAACAATAATCATTTGCTTGAAATTATATAGTAAGTTGCGTATTTTACCATTTTTCAAACATTTTTCCTCTTTATCTAATGAAGTAGTTCAAACTAGAATGGTTTGGCGTAAACTTGGCACACATTACTATTTGGAATTATATTATTGTGTTTAAACGGTTTGAAAACAATAGTTGTATGCTTGAAATTACGTTTTAAGATGCATTTTTAACGTTTTTAAAGCATTTTTAGCACTTTCTTGCATAAAGTAGTTCAAACTTGGTATATTTGGCATGTAACTTGGCACACAACACTATTAAATAAATGTTATTGTGTTAAAATGGTTAGAATTGAAAACCATAGTCATGTGCTTGAAATTATGTGCTAAATTGCGTTTTTACGATTTTTAAAGTATTTTTTCACTTTGTCGCATGAAGTAGTTCAAACTTGTTTTGTATGGCATGAAACTTGGCGTACAACAATATTAGGTATTTACTATCGTGTTGAAATGGTTAGAATTGAAAAAAATAGTCATATGCATAAAATTACGTGCTAAGTTTCGTTTTTAAGGTTTTTACAGCTTTTTTTGCACTTTCTTGCATAATTAGTTCAAACTTGGTTTAGTTGGCATGAAACGTAGCACACAAGACTATTTGGAATATATTATTTTTTTAAATTGGATAGAATTCAAAACAATAGTCATATACTTGATATTACGTGCCAAATTGCGTTTTAATGGTTTTTAACTGTTTTTGGCACTTTTTCGCATCAAGTAGTTCAAAGTTGGTTTGTTTGGCATGAAACTTGGCACACAACACAATTTGGTATATATTATATTTTTGAAATAGTTAAAATTGAAAATAATAGTCATATGCTTGAAATTACGTGCTAAGTAACGTTTTTAAGATTTTTAAAGCTTTTTTAGCACTTTCTCACATAAAGTAGTTTAAACTAGGTTTGGTTGGAATAAAACATGGTACGCCGCACTATTTGGTGTATATTATTTTTTTGAAATGGTTAGAATTTAAAACAATAGTCATTTACTTGAAATTACGTGTTAAGTTGCGTTTTTAAGGTTTTTTAAGCTATTGTCACACTTTCTCGCATAAAGTAGTTCGAACACTGTTTGTTTGGGGTGAAAGTTGGCAGACATCATTATTTGGTATATATTATTGTGTTGAAATGGTTAGTATTGATAACAACACTCATATGCTTCAAATTACGTGATAAGTTGCGTTTTTAAGGTTTTAAAAGCTTTTTTAGCACGTTCTCGAATAAAGTAGTTCAAAGTTGGTTTGTTTAGAATTAAACTTGGCACACAATACTTTTTGTTATATATTATTGTATTGAAATGGTTAGTATTAAATTATAGTCATAGATGCTCGAAATTACGTTCTAATTGCGTTTTTACAGTTTTTAAAGCGTTTTTGGCACTTTCTTGCATAAAATAGTTCAAACTTGGTTTGTTTGGCACGAAACTTGCGACACAATAGTAATGGTCTATATTGTTATGTTCAAATGGTTAAAATGTAAAAGAATAGTCATATGCTTGAAATTACGTGCAAAGTTGCGTTTTAAGGTTTTTTATTCGTATTTGGCACTTTCTTGCATAACGTCGTTCAAATTTGGTTTGTTTTGCATGAAACATGCCACACAACACAATTTGGTATATATTATTGTGTTAAAATGGTTAGAATTGAAAACAAAAATCAATCTCTAGAAATTACGTAGTAAGTTGCGTATTTTACCATTTTTCAAACATTTTTCCACCTTATCGAATGAAGTAGTTCAAACTAGAATGGTTTGGCGTGAAACTTGGCACACATTACTATTTGGAATTATATTATTATGTTAAAATGGTTTGAAAACAATAGGCATATGATTGAAATTACGTGTTAAGTTGCATTTTTAACGTTTTTAAAACATTTTTAGCACTTTCTTGCATAAAGTAGTTCAAACTTGGTATATTTGGCATGAAACATGGCACACAACACTATTACGTAAATATTATTATGTTAAAATGGTTAGAATTGAAAACAATAGTCGTATGCTTGAAATTACGTAATAAATTGCGTTTTTATGATTTTTTATGCGTTTCTACACTTTGTCGCATGAAGTAGTTCAAACTTGGTTTGTATGGCATGAAACTTGGCACACAACAATATTTGGTATTTACTATCGTGTTTAAATGGTTAGAATTGAAAAACCTAGTCATATGCATAAAATTACGTGTTAAGTTGCGTTTTTAAGGTTTTTAAAGCTTTTTTACCACTTTCTTGCATAAAAAGTTCAAACCTGGTGTATTTGGCATGAAACTTAGCAGACAACACTATTTGGTATATATTATTTTTTTGAAATGGATAGAATTAAAAACAATAGTCATATACTTGATATTACGTGCCAAATTGCGTTTTAATGGTTTTTAAGCATTTTTGGCACTTTTTTGCATCAAGTAGTTTAAAGTTGGTTCGTTTGGCATGAAACTTGGCACACAACACAATTTGGTATATATTAGATTTTTGAAATAGTTATAATTTAAAATAATAGTCATATGCTTGAAATTACGTGCTAAGTAACGTTTTTAAGCTTTTTAAAGCTTTTTTAGCATTTTCTTACTTAAAGTAGTTTAAACTAGGTTTGGTTGGAATAAAACATGGTACGCACACTATTTTGTGTATATTATTTTTTTGAAATGGTTAGAATTTAAAACAATAATCATATGCTTGAAATTACGTGCTAAGTTGCATTTTTAAGGTTTTTTAAGCTATTCTCACACTTTCTCGCATAAAGTATTTCGAACTTCGTTTATTTGGCGTGAAAGTTGGCACACATCATTATTTGGAATATATTGTTGTGTTCAAATGGTTAGTATTGATAACAATAATTATATGCTTCAAATTACGTGATAAGTTCCGTTTTTAAGGTTTTTAATGCTTTTAGCACGTTCTCGAATAAAGTAGTTCAAAGTTGGATTGTTTGGAATGAAATTTGGCACACAATACGATTTGTTATATATTATTGTATTGAAATGGTTAGTATTAAAAAATAGTCATAGATGCTTGAAATTATGTGCTTAATTGCGTTTTTACTGTTTTTTTAAGCGTTTTTGGCACTTTCTCGTGTAAAATAGTTCAAACTTGGTTTGTTTGGAATGAAACTTGCGACACAATTGTAATTGGCTATATTATTATGTTCAAATGGTTAGAATGTAAAACAATATTCATATGCTTGAAATTATGTGCAAAGTTGCGTTTTAAGGTTTTTTATTCGTTTTTGGCACTTTCTCGCATAACGTCGTTCAAACTTGGTTTGTTTTGCATGAAACTTGGCACAAAACACAATTTGGTATATTTTATTGTGTTAAAACGGTTTTAATTGAAAACAATAATCATATGCTTGAAATTACGTAGTAAGTTGCGTATTTTACCATTTTTCAAACATTTTTCCACTTTATCGAATGAAGTAGTTCAAACTACAATAGTTTGGCGTGAAACTTGGCGCACATTACTATTTGGAATTATATTATTGTGTTAAAATGGTTTGAAAACAATAGTTATATGCTTGAAATTACGTGTTAAGTTGCATTTTTAACGTTTTTAAAGCATTTTTAGCACTTTCTTGCATAAATGAGTTCAAACTTGGTATATTTGGCATGCTACTTGGCACACAACACTCTTACATAAATATTATTGTGTTAAAATGGTTAGAATTGCGTTTTTACGATTTATAATGCGTTTTTTCACTTTGTCGCATGAAGTAGTTCAAACATGGTTTGTATGGCATGAAACTTGGCGCACAAGAATATTTGGTATTTACTCTCGTGTTGAAATGGTTAGAAATGAATAAAATAGTCATATGCATAAAATTACGTGCTAAGTTGCGTTTTTAAGATTTTTTAAAGCTTTTTAGCACTTTCTTGCATAAATAGTTCAAACTTGGTTTATTTGGCATGAAACTTACCACACAACACTATTTGGTATATATATTTTTTTTGAAATGGATAGAATTCAAAACAATAGTCATATACTTGATGTTACGTGCCAAATTGCGTTTTAATGGTTTTTAAGCGTTTTTGACACTTTTTCGTATCAAGTAGTTCAAAGTTGTTTTGTTTGGCATGAAACTTGGCACACAACACAATTTGGTACATATTATATTTTTGAAATAGTTAAAATTGAAAATAATAGTCATATGTTTGAAATTACGTGGTAAGTAACGGTTTTAAGCTTTTTAAAGCTTTTTTAGCACTTTCTTACATAAAATAGTTTAAACTAGGTTTGGTTGGAATAAAACATGGTACGCCGCACTATTTGGTGTATATTGTTTTTTTGAAATGGCTAGAATTTAAAACAATAGTCATATGCTTGAAATTACGTGCTAAGTTGCGTTTTTAAGGTTTTTTAAGCTATTGTCACACTTTCTCGCATAAAGTAGTTTGAACTTTGTTTGTTTGGCGTGAAAGTTGGCACACATCATTATTTGGTATATATTATTGTGTTTAAATGGTTATTATTGATAATAATAATGATATGCTTCAAATTACGTGATAAGTTGCGATTTTAAGGTTTTTAAAACTTTTTAGCATGTTCAGGAATAAAGTAGTTAAAAGTTGGTTTGTTTGGAATGAAACTTGGCACACAATACTATTTGTTATATATTATTGTATTGAAATGGTTATTAATAAAAAATATTCATAGATGCTTGAAATCACGTGCTTAATTGCGTTTTTACAGTTTTTATAGCGTTTTTGGCACTTGCTCGTGTAAAATACTTCAAACTTGGTTTGTTTGGCATAAAACTTGCGACACAATTGTAATTGGATATATTATTATGTTCAAATGGTTAGAATGTAAAACAATAATCATATGTTTGAAATTACGCGCAAAGTTGCGTTTTAAGGTTTTTTATTCGTTATTGGCACTTTCTCGCATAACGTCGTTCAAACATGGTTTGTTTTGCATGTAACATGGCACACAACACGATTTGGTATATATTATTGTGTTAAAATGGTTAGAATTGAAAACAATAATCATTAGCTTGAAATTACGTAGTAAGTTGCGTATTATACCATTTTTCAAACATTTTTCTACTTTATCGAATGAAGTAGTTCAAACTACCATGGTTTGCCATGAAACTTGGCGCACATTACTATTTAGAATTATATTATTGTGTTAAAATGGTTTGAAAACAATAGTTATATGCTTGAAATTACGTGTTAAGTTGCATTTTTAACGTTTTAAAGCATTTTTAGCAGTTTCTTGCATAAAGTAGTTCAAACTTGGTATATTTGGCATGAAACTTGGCACACAACACTGTTACGTAAATATTATTGTGTTTAAATGGTTAGAATTGAAAAAAATAGTCATATGCTTGAAATTACGTGCTAAATTGCGTTTTTACGATTTTTAATGTGTTTCAGCACTTACTCGAAAAAAATAGTCATATGCATAAATTTACGTGCTAAGTTGCGTTCTTAAGGTTTTTAATGCTTTTTTAGCACTTTCTTGGATAAATAGTTCAAACTTGGTTTATTTGACATGAAACTTAGCACACAACAATATTTGGTATTTACTATCGTGTTGAAATGGTTAAAATTGAAAAAAAAAAATACTCATATGCATAAAATTACGTGCTAAGTTGCGTTTTAAAGGTTTTTAAAGCTTTTTTACCACTTTCTTGCATAAATAGTTCAAACTTGGTTTATTTGGCATGAATCTTAGCACACAACACTATTTGGTATATATTATTTGTTTGAAATTGATAGAATTCAAAATAATAGTCATATACTTGATATTACGTGCCAAATTGCGTTTTAATGGTTTTTAACCGTTTTTGGCACTTTTTCGCATCAAGTAGTTCAAAGTTGGTTTGTTTGGAATGAATCTTGGCACACAACACTATTTGGTATATATTATATTTGTGAAATAGTTATAATTGAAAATAATAGTCATATGCTTGAAATTACGTGCTAAGTAACATTTTTAAGCTTTTTAAAGCTTTTTTCGCACTTTCTCACATCAAGTAGTTTAAACTAGGTTCGGTTGGAATAAAACATGGTACGCCGCACTATTTGGTCTATATGGTTAGAATTTAAAACAATAGTCATATGCTTGAAATTACGTGTTAAGTTGCGTTTTTAATGTTTTTTAAGCTACTGTCACACTTTCTCGCATAAAGTAGTTCGAACTTCGTATGTTTGGCCTGAAAGTTGGCACACATCATTATTTGGTATATATTATTGTGTTGAAATGGTTAGTATTGATAACAATAATCATATGCTTCAAATTACGTGAAAAATTGCGTTTTTAAGGTTTTTAAAGCTTTTTTAGCACGTTCTCGAATAAATTAGTTCAAAGTTGGTTTGTTTTGAATGAAACTTAGAACACAATACTATTTTTTATATATTATTGTATTGAAATGGTTCGACTTAAAAAATAGTCATAGAGCTTGAAATTACGTGCTTAATTGCGTTTTTACAGTTTTTAAAGCGTTTTTAGCACTTTCTCGCGTAAAATAGTTCAAACTTGGTTTGTTTGGCATGAAACATGCGACACAATAGTATTTGTTATATATTATTATGTTCAAATGGTTAGAATGTAAAACAATAGTCATATGATTGAAATTACGTGCAAAGTTGCGTTTTAAGGTTTTTTATTTGTTTTTGGCACTTTCTCGCATAACGTCGTTCAAACCTGGTTTGTTTTGCATGGAACTTGGCACACAACACAATTTGGTATGTATTATTGTGTTAAAATGGTTAGAATTTAAAACAATAATCATTTTTTTGAAATTACGTAGTAAGTTGCGTATATTACCATTTTTCGAACATTTTTCCACTTTATCGAATGAAGTAGTTCAAACTAGAATGGTTTGGCGTGAAACTTGGCATACATTACTATTTGGAATTATATTATTGTGTTAAAATGGTTTGAAAACAATAGTCATATGCTTGAAATTACGTGTTAAGTTGCATTTCTAACGTTTTTAAAGCATTTTTAGCACTTTCTTGCATAAAGTAGTTCAAACTTGGTATATTTGGCATGAAACTTGGCACACAACACTATTACGTCAATGTTATTGTGTTAAAATGGTTAGAATTGAAAACAATAGTGATATGCTTGAAATTACGTGCTAAATTGCGTTTTTACGATTTTTAAAGCGTTTTTGCACTTTGTCGCATGCAGTAGTTCAAACTTGGTTTTTATAGCATGAAACTTGGCGCACAACAATATTTGGTATTTACTATCGTGTTGAAATGGTTAGAATTGAAAAAATTAGTCATATGCATAAAATTACGTGCTAAGTTGCATTTTTAAGGTATTTAAAGCTTTTTTAGCACTTTCTTGCATAAATTGTTCAGACTTGGTTTATTTGGGATGAAACTTAGCACACAACATGATTTGGTATACATTATTTTTTTGAAATGGATAGAATTCAAAACAATAGTCATATACTTGATATTACATGCCAAATTGCGTTTTAATTGCTTTTAAGCGTTTTTGGCACTTTTTCGCATCAAGTAGTTCAAAGTAATTGGTTTGTTTGGCATGAAACTTGGAACATAACAAAATTTGGTGTATATTATATTTTTGAAATAGTTATAATTGAAAATAATAGTCATATGCTTGAAATTACGTGCTAAGTAACGTTTTAAGCTTTTTAAAGCTTTTTTAGCACTTTCTCACATAAAGTAGTTTAAACTAGGTTTGGTTGGAATAAAACATGGTATGCCGCACTATTTGGTGTATATTATTTTTTTGAAACGGTTAGAATTAAAAAAATTAGTTATTTGCTTGAAATTACGTGCTAAGTTGCGTTTTAAAGGTTTATAAGCTATTGTCACACTTTCTCGCATAAAGTAGTTCGAACTTCGTATGTTTGGGGTGAAAGTTGGCACACATCATTATTTGGTATATATTATTGTATTGAAATGGTTGGTATTGAAAACAATAATAATATGCTTAAACTACGTGATAAGTTGTGTTTTTAAGGTTTTTAATGCTTTTTTAGCACGTTCTCGAATAAAGTAGTTCAAACTTGGTTTGATTGGAATGAAACATGGCACACAATAATATTTGTTATATATTATTGTATTGAAATGGTTAGTATTAAAAAATAGTCATAGATGCTTTAATTTACTTTCTTAATTGCGTTTTTTACAGTTTTTAAAGCGTTTTTGGCACTTTCTCGCGTAAAATAGTTCAAACTTGGTTTGTTTGGCATGAAACTTGCGACATAGTAGTATTTGCTATATATTATTATGTTCAAATGGTTAGAATGTAAAACAATAGTCATATGCTTGAAATTACGTGCAAAGATGCATTTTAAAGTTTTTTATTCGTTTTTGAGCACTTTCTCGCATAATGTCGTTCAAACTTGGTTTGTTTTGCATGAAACTTGGCACACAACACAATTTGGTATATATTATTGTGTTAAAATGGTTAGAATTGAAAATAATATTCATTTGCTTGAAATTACGTAGTAAGTTGCGTATTTTACCATTTTACAAACATTTTTCCACTTTATCGAATGAAGTAGTACAAACTAGAATGGTTTGCGTGAAACTTGGCACACATTACTATTTGGAATTATATTATTGTGTTAAAATGGTTTGAAAACAATAGTCATATGCTTGAAATTACGTGTTAAGTTGCATTTCTTACGTTTTTAAAGCATTTTTAGCACTTTCTTGCATAAAGAAGTTGAAACAATAGTCATGTATTACCATTTTTCGAACATTTTTCCACTTTATCGAATGAAATAGTTCAAACTAGAATGGTTTGGCGTGAAACTTGGCACACATTACTATTTGGAATTATATTATTGTGTTAAAATGGTTTGAAAACAATAGTCATATGCTTGAAATTACGTGTTAAGTTGCATTTCTAACGTTTTTAAAGCATTTTTAGCACTTTCTTGCATAAAGTAGTTCAAACTTGGTATATTTAGCATGAAACTTGGCACACAACACTATTACGTCAATGTTATTGTGTTACAATGGTTAGAATTGAAAACCATAGTGATATGCTTGAAATTACGTGCTAAATTGCGTTTTTACGATTTTTAAAGCGTTTTTGCACTTTGTCGCATGAAGTAGTTCAAACTTGGTTTGTATAGCTTGAAACTTGGCGCACAACAATATTTGGTATTTACTATCGTGTTGAAATGGTTAGAATTGAAAAAAATAGTCATATGCATAAAATTACGTGCTAAGTTGCATTTTTAAGGTATTTAAAGCTTTTTTAACACTTTCTTGCATAAATTGTTCAAACTTGGTTTATTTGGGATGAAACTTAGCACACAACATGATTTGGTATACATTATTTTTTTGAAATGGATAGAATTCAAAACAATAGTCATATACTTGATATTACGTGCCAAATTGCGTTTTAATTGTTTTTAAGCGTTTTTGGCACTTTTTCGCATCAAGTAGTTCAAAGTAATTGGTTTCTTTGGCATGAAACTTGGAACATAACAAAATTTGGTAGATATTATATTTTTGAAATAGTTATAATTGAAAATAATAGTCATATACTTGAAATTACGTGCTAAGTAACGTTTTAAGCTTTTTAAAGCTTTTTTAGCACTTTCTCACATAAAGTAGTTTAAACTATGTTTGGTTGAAATAAAACATGGTAGTTCAATAAAGTAGTTGGCACACATCATTATTTGGTATATATTATTGTGTTGAAATGGTTGGTATTGAAAACAATAATTATATGCTTCAACTACGTGACAAGTTGCGTTTTTAAGGTTTTTAATGCTTTTTTAGCACGTTCTCGAATAAAGTAGTTCAAACTTGGTTTGATTGGAATGAAACATGGCACACAATAATATTTGTTATATATTATTGTATTGAAATGGTTAGTATTAAAAAATAGTCATAGATGCTTTAATTTACTTTCTTAATTGCGTTTTTTACAGTTTTTAAAGCGTTTTTGGCACTTTCTCGCGTAAAATAGTTCAAACTTGGTTTGTTTGGCATGAAAATGCGACACAGTAGTATTTGCTATATATTATTATGTTCAAATGGTTAGAATGTAAAACAATAGTCATATGCTTGAAATTACGTGCAATTGTGCAAAGATGCATTTTAAGTTTTTTTATTCGTTTTTGGGCACTTTCTCGCATAATGTCGTTCAAACTTGGTTTGTTTTGCATGAAACTTGGCACACAACACAATTTGGTATATATTATTGTGTTAAAATGGTTAGAATTGAAAACAATAATCATTTGCTTGAAATTACGTAGTAAGTTGCGTATTTTACAATTTTTCAAACATTTTTCCACTTTATCGAATGAAGTAGTACAAACTAGATTGTTTGGCGTGAAGCTTGGCACACATTACTATATGGAATTAAATTATTGTGTTAAAATGGTTTGAAAACAATAGTCATATGCTTGAAATTACATGTTAAATTGCATTTCTTACGTTTTTAAAGCATTTTTAGCACTTTCTTGCATAAAGTAGTTCAAACTTGGTATATTTGGCATGAAACTTGGCACACAACACTACTACGAAAATGTTATTGTGTTAAAATGGTAAGAAATGAAAACTATAGTCATATGCTTGAAATTACGTGCTAAATTGCGTTTTTACGATTTTTAAAGCGTTTTTGCACTTTGTCGCATGAAGTAGTTCAAACTTGGTTTGTATGGCATGAAACTTGGCGCACAACAATATTTGGTATTTACTATCGTGTTGAAATGGTTAGAATTGAAAAAAATAGTCATATGCATAAAATTACGTGCTAAGTTGCGTTTTTTAAGGTTTTTAAAGCTTTTTAGCACTTTCTTGCATAAATAGCTCAAACTTGGTTTATTTGGCATGAAACTTAGCACACAACACTATTTGGTATATATTATTAATTTGAAATGGATAGAATTCAAAACAATAGTCTTATACTTGATATTACGTGCCAAATTGCGTTATAATGGTTTTTAAGCGTTTTTTGCACTTTTTCGCATCAAGTAGTTCAAAGTTGGTTTGTTTGGCATGAAACTTGGCACACAACACAATTTGGTATATATTATATTTTTGAAATAGTTAAAATTGAAAATAATAGTCATATGCTTGAAATTACGTGATAAGTAACGTTTTTAAGCTTTTTAAAGCTTTTTTAGCACTTTCTCACATAAAGTAGTTTAAACTACGTTTGGTTGGAATAAAACATGGTACGCCGCACTATTTGGTGTATATTATTTTTTTTAAATGTTTACAATTGAAAACAATAGTCATATGCTTGAAATTATGTGCTTTGTTGCGTTTTTAAGGTTTTTTAAGCTATAGTCACACTTTCTCGTATAAAGTAGTTCGAACTTCGTTTGTTTGGCGTGAAAGTTGGCAGTTTGGCACACATCATTATTTGGTATATATTATTGTGTTGAAATGGTTAGTATTGATAACAATAATCCTATGCTTCAAATTACGTGATAAGTTGCGTTTTTAAGGTTTTTAAAGCTTTTTTAGCACGTTCTCGAATAAAGTAGTTCAAAGTTGGTTTGTTTGGAATGAAACTTGGCACACAATACTATTTGTTATATATTATTGTATTAAAACAGTTAGTATTAAAAAATCGTCATAGATGTTTGAAATTACGTGCTTAATTGCGTTTTCACAGTTTTTAATGCGTTATTGGCACTTTCTCGTGTAAAATAGTTCAAACTTGGTTTGTTTGGCATGAAACTTGCGACACAATAGTATTTGGTATATATTATTATGTTCAAATGGTTAGAATGTAAAACAATAGCCATATGCTTGAAATTACGTGCAAAGTTGCATTTTAAGGTTTTTTATTTGTTTTTGGCACTTTCTCGCAAAACGTCGTTCAAACCTGGTTTGTTTTGCATGGAACTAGGCACACAACACAATTTGGTATATATTATTTTGTTAAAATGGTTAGAATTGAAAACAATAATCATTTGCTTGAAATTACGTAGTAAGTTGCGTATATTACCATTTTTCGAACATTTTTCCACTTTATCGAATGATGTAGTTCAAACTAGAATGGTTTGGCGTGAAACCCTGCACACAATAATATTTTGAATTATATTATTTTGTTAAAATGGTTTAAAAAAAATAGTCATATGCTTGAAATTACGTGTTAAGTTTCATTTTTAACGTTTTTAAAGCATTTTTAGCCCTTTCTTGCATAAAGTAGTTCAAACTTGGTATATTTGGCATGAAACTTGGCACACAACACTATTACGTAAATGTTATTATGTTAAAATGGTTAGAATTGAAATCAATAGTCATATGCTTGAAATTACGTGCTAAATTTCGTTTTTACGATTTTTAAAGCGTTTTTGCACTTTGTCGCATGAAGTAGTTCAAACTTGGTTTGTATGCCATGAAACTTCGCGCACAACAATATTTGGTAATTACTATCGTGTTGAAATGGTTAGAATTGAAAAAATGGTCATATGCATAAAATTACGTGCTAAGTTGCGTTTTTAAGTTTTTAAAAGCTTTTTTAGCATTTTCTTGCATAAATAGTTCAAACTTGGTTTATTTGGCTTGAAACTTAGCACACAACACTATTTGGTATATATTAGTTTTTTGAAATGGATAGAATTCAAAACAATAGTCATATACTTGATATTACATTCCAAATTGCGTTTTAATGGTTTTTAAGCTTTTTTTGCACTTTTTCGCATCAAGTAGTTCAAAGTTGGTTTGTTTGGCATGAAACTTGGCACACAACACAATTTGGTATATATTATATTTTTGAAATAGTTATAATTGAAAATAATAGTCATATACTTGAAATTACGTGCTAAGTAACGTTTTTAAGCTTTTTAAAGCTTTTTTAGCACTTTCTCACATAAAGTAGTTTAAACTAGGTTTGGTTGGAATAAAACATGGTACGCCGCATTATTTGGTGTATATTATTTTTTTGAAATGGTTAGAATTTAAAACAATAGTCATATGCTTGAAATTACGTGCTAAGTTGCGTTTTAAAGGTTTTATAAGCTACTGTCACACTTTCTCGCATAAAGTAGTTCGAACTTCGTTTGTTTGGCGTGAAAGTTGGCACACATCATTATTTGGTATATATTATTGTGTTGAAATGGTTAGTATTGATAACAGTAATCATATGCTTCAAATTACATGATAAGTTGCGTTTTTAGGTTTTTAAAGCTTTTTTAGCACGTTCTTGAATAAAATAGTTCAAAGTTGGTTTGTTTGGAATGAAACTTGGCACACAATACTATTTGTTATATATTATTGTATTGAAATGATTAGTATTAAAAAATAGTCATAGATGCTTGAAATTATGTGCTTAATTGCGTTTTTACAGTTTTTAAAACGTTTTTGGCACTTTCTCGCGTAAAATAGTACAAACTTGGTTTGTTTGGCATGAAACTTGCGACACAATAGTATTTGGTATATATTATTATGTTCAAATGGTTAGAATGAAAAACAATAGTCATATGCTTTAAATTACGTGCAAAGTTGCGTTTTAAGGATTTTTATTCGTTTTTGGCACTTTCTCGCATAACGTCGTTCAAACTTCGTTTGTTTTGCATGAAACTTGACACACAACACAATTTGGTACATATTATTGTGTTAAAATGGTTAGAATTGAAAACTATGATCATTCTCTTGAAATTACGTAGTAAGTTGCGTATTATTCGATTTTTCAAACATTTTTCCACTTTATCGAATGAAGTAATTCAAAGTAGAATCGTTTAGCGTGAAACTTGGCACACATTACTATTTGGAATTATATTATTGTGTTAAAATAGTTTGAAAACAATAGTCACATGCTTGAAATTACGTGTTAAGTTGCATTTAAAACATTTTTAAAGCATTTTTTTCACTTTCTTGCATAAAGTAGTTCAAACTTGGTATATTTGGCATTATACTTGGCACACAACACTATTACATAAATGTTATTGTGTTAAAATGGTTAGAATTGAAAAAAACAGTCATATGCTTGAAATTACGTGCTAAATCGCATTTTTACAATTTTTAAACCGTTTTTGCACTTTGTCGCATGAAGTAGTTCAAACTTGGTTTGCATGCCATAAAAATTCGCGCACAACAATATTTGGTATTTACTATCGTGTTGAAATGGTTAGAATTGAAAAAATAGTCATATGCATAAAATTATGTGCTAAGTTGCGTTTTTAACTTTTTTAAAGCTTTTTTAGAACTTTCTTGCATAAATAGTTCAAACTTGGTTTATTTGGCTTGAAAATTAGCACACAACACTATTTGGTATATATTAATTTTTTGAAATGGATAGAATTCAAAACAATAGTCATATAGGTGATATTACATGCCAAATTGCGTTTTAATGGTTTTTAAGCTTTTTTGACACTTTTTCGCATCAAGTAGTTCAAAGTTGGTTTGTTTGGCATGAAACTTGGCACACAACATAATTTGGTATATATTAAATTTTTAAAATAGTTATAGTTGAAAATAATAGTCATATACTTGAAATTACGTGCTAAGTAACGTTTTTTAAGCTTTTTAAAGCTTTTTTAGCACTTTCTCACATAAAGTAGTTTAAACTATGTTTGGTTGAAATAAAACATGGTACGCCGCATTATTTGGTGTATATTATATTCTTGAAATGGTTACAATTTAAAACAATAGTCATACGTGCTAAGTTGCGTTTTTAAGATTTTATAAGCTACTGTCACACTTTCTCGCATAAAGTAGTTCGAACTTCGTTTGTTTGGCGTTAAAGTTGGCACACATCATTATTTGGTATATACTATTGTGTTGAAATGGTTAGTATTGATAACAATAATCATATGCTTCAACTTACGTGATAAGTTGCGTTTTTAAGGTTTTTATAGCTTTTTTAGCACGTTCTCGAATAAAGTAGTTCAAAGTTGGTTTGTTTGGAATAAAGCTTGGCACACAATACTATTTGTTATATATTATTTTATTGAAATGGTTAGTATTAAAAAATAGTCATAGATGCTTCAAATTACGTGCTTAATTGCGTTTTTACAGTTTTTAAACCTTTTTTGGCACTTTCTCACGTAAAATAGTTCAAACCTTGTTTGTTTGGCATGAAACTTGCGACACAATAGTATTTGGTATATATAATTATGTTCAAATGGATAGAATGTAAAACAATAGTCATATGCTTGAAATTACATGCAAGGTTGCGTTTTAAGGTTTTTTATTCGTTTTTGGCACTTTCTCGCATAACGTCGTTCAAACTTGGTTTGTTTTGCATGAAACTTGCAAATTGTTATATATTATTGTGTTAAAATGATTATAATTGAAAACAATAATCATTTGCTTGAAATTACGTAGTAAGTTGGGTATTTTATCATTTTTCAAACATTTTTCCACTCTATCGAATGAAGTAGTTCAAACTACATTGTTTTGGCGTGAAACCTTGCACACATTACTATTTGGAATTATATTATTGTGTTAAAATGGTTTGAAAACAATAGTCCTATGCTTGAAATTACGTGTTAAGTTTCAAACTTGTTATATTTGGCATGAAACTTGGCACACAACACTATTACGTAAATACTATTGTGTTAAAATGGTTAGAATTGAAAAAAATAGTCATATGCTTGAAATTACGTGCTAAATTGCGTTTTTACGATTTTTAAATCGTTTTTGCACTTTGTCGCATGAAGTAGTTCAAACCTTGTTTGTATCGCACGAAACTTGGCGCACAACAATATTTGGTATTTACTATCGTGTTGAAATGGTTAGAATTGAAAAAAATAGTCATATGCATAAAATTACGTGCTAAGTTGCGTTTTTAATCTTTTTAAAGCTTTTTAAGCACTTTCTTGCATACGTAGTTCAAACATGGTTTATTTGGCTTGAAACTTAGCACACAACACTATTTGGTATATATTACTTTTTTGAAATGGATGGAATTCAAAACAATAGTCATATACTTGATATTACGTGCCAATTTGCGTATTAATGGTTTTTAAGCGTTTTTGGCACTTTTTCGCATCAAATAGTTCAAAGTTGGTTTGTTTGGCATGAAACTTGGCACACAACACAATTTGGTATATATTATATCTTTGAAATAGTTATAATTGAATATAATAGTCATATGCTTGAAATTACGTGCTAAGTAACGTTTTTAATCTTTTTAAAGCTTTTTTATCATTTTCTCACATAAAGTAGATTAAACTAGGCTTGGTTGGAATAAAACATTGTACGCCGCAGTATTTGGTGTATATTATTTTTTTGAAATGGTTAGAATTTAAAACAATAGTCATATGCTTGAAATTACCTACTAAGTTGCGTTTTTAAGGTTTTTTTAGCTATTGTCATACTTTCTCGCATAAAGCAGTTCGAACTTCATTTGTTTGGCGTGAAAGTTGGCACTCATCATTATTTGGTATATATTATTATGTTGAAATGGTTAGTATTGATAACAATAATCATATACTTCAAATTACGTGATAAATTGCGTTTTAAAGGTTTTTAAAGCTTCTTTAGCACTTTCTCGAATAAAGTAGTTCAAAGTTGGTTTGTTTGGAATGAAACATGGCACACAATACTATTTGTTATATATTATTTTATTGAAATGGTTAGTATTAAAAAATAGTTATAGATGCTTGAAATTGCGTGCTTAATTGCGTTTTAACAGTTTTTAAAGCGCTTTCGGCACTTTCTCGCGTAAAATTGTTCAAACTTGGTTTATTTGGCATGAAACTTGAGACACAACAGTATTTGGTATATTATTATGTTCAAATAGTTAGAATGTAAAACAATAGTCATATGCTTGAATTTACGTGCAAAGTTGCGTTTTAAGGTTTTTTATTCGTTTTTGGCACTTTCTCGCATAACGTCGTTCAAACTTGGTTTGTTTTGCATGAAACTTGGTACACAACACAATTTGGTATATATTATTGTGTTAAAATGGTTAGAATTAAAAACAATAATCATTTTCTTGAAATTACGTAGTAAGTTGCGTACTTTACCATTTTTCAAACATTTTTCCACTTTATCGATTGAAGTAGTTCAAACTAGAATGGTTTGGCGTGAAACTTGGCACACATTACTATTTGGAATTTTATTATTGTGTTAAAATAGTTTGAAAACAATAGTTATATTCTTGAAGTTACGTGTTAAGTTGCATTTTTAACGTTTTTAATGCATTTTTAGCACTTTCTTAGATAAAGTAGTTCAAACTTGGTATATTTGGCATAAAACTTGGCACACAACACTATTACGTAAATGTTATTGTGTTAAAATGGTTAGAATTGAAAACAATAGTCATATGCTTGAAATTACGTGCTAAATTGCGTTTTTACGATTTTTAAAGCGTTTTTGCACTTTGTCGCATGAAGTAGTTCAAACTTGGTTTGTATGGCATGAAACTTGGCGTACAACAATATTTGGTATTTACTATCGTGTTGAAATGCTTAGAATTGAAAAAAATAGTCATATACATAAAATTACGTCATAAGTTTCATTTTTAAGGTTTTTAAAACTTTTTAAGCACTTTCTTGCATAAATATTTAAATTGGTTTATTTAGCATGAAAATTAGCACACAACCTATTTGGTATATATTATTTTTTTTAAATGGATAGAATTCAAAACAATAGTCATATACTTGATATTACGTGCCAAATTGCGTTTTAATGGTTTTTAAGCGTTTTTGGCACTTTTTCGCATCAAGTAGTTCAAAGTTGGTTTGTTTCGCATGAAACTTGGCACACAACACAATTTGGTATATATTATATTTTTGAAATAGTTATAATTGAAAATAATAGTCATATGCTTGCAATTACGTAGTAAGTGACGTTTTTAAGCTTTTTAAAGCTTTTTTAGCACTTTCTCACATAAAGTAGTTTAAACTAGTTTTGGTTGGATTAAAACATGGTACACATACTATTTGGTGTATATTATTTTTTGAAATGGTTAGAATTTAAAACAATAGTCATATGCTTGAAATTACTTGCTAAGTTGCGTTTTTAAGGTTTTTTAAGCTATTGTCACATTTTCTCGCATAAAGTGGTTTGAATTTCGTTTGTTTGGCGTGAATGTTGGCACACATCATTATTTGGTATATATGATTGTGTTGAAATGGTTAGTATTGATAGCAATAATCATATGCTTCAAATTACGTGATAAGTTGCGTTTTTAAGGTTTTTAAAGCTTTTTTAGCACGTTCTCGAATAAAGTAGTTCAAAGTTGGTATGTTTGGAATGAAACTTGGCACACAATACTATTTGTTATATATTATTGTATGGAAATGGTTAGTATTAAAAAATAGTCATAGATGCTTGAAATTACGTACTTAATTGCGTTTTTACAGTTTTTAAAGCGTTTTAAGCACTCTCGCGTAAAATAATTCAAACTTGGTTTATTAGCCATGAAACTTGCGACACAATAGTATTTGGTATATATTATTATGTTCAAATGGTTAGAATGTAAAAAATAGTCATATGCTTGAAAGTACGTGCAAAGTTGCGTTTTAAGATTTTTTATTCGTTTTTCGCAGTTTCTCGCTTAACGTCATTCAAACTTTGTTTGTTTTGCACGAAACCTTGCAAGCAACACAATTTGGTATATATTAATGTGTTAAAATGGTTAGAATTGAAAACAATAATCATTTGCTTGAAATTACGTTGTAAGTTGCGTATTTTACCATTTTTCAAACATTTTTCCTCTTTATCGAATGAAGTAGTTCAAACTAGAATGGTTTGGCGTGAAACATGGCACACATTACTATTTGGAAATATATTATTGTGTTAAAATGGTTTGAAAACAATACTAATATGCTTGAAATTACGTTTTAAGATGCATTTCTAACGTTTTTAAAGCATTTTTAGCACTTTCTTGCGTCCGAAGTTGGTATATTTGGCATGAAACTTGGCACACAACTCTATTACGTAAATATTATTATGTTAAAGTGGTTAGAATTGAAAATAATAGTCGTATGCTTGAAATTACGTGCTAAATTGCGTTTTTACGATTTTTAAAGCATTTCTACACTTTGTCGCATGAAGTAGTTCAAACTTGGCTTGTATAGCATGAAACTTGGTGCACAACAATAATAGGTATTTAATATCGTGTTGAAATGGTTAGAATTGAAAAAAATAGTCATATGCATAAAAGTACATGCTAAGTTGCGTTTTTAAGGTTTTTAAAGGTTTTTAAGGTTAGAATTGAAAAAAATGGTTTGTTTGGCATGAAACTTGGCACACAACACAATTTGGTATATATTATATTTTTGAAATAGTTATAATTGAAAATAATAGTCATATGTTTGAAATTACGTGCTAAGTAACGGTTTTAAGCTTTTTAAAGCTTTTTTAGCACTTTCTCACATAAAATAGTTTAAACTAGGTTTGGTTGGAATAAAACATGGTACGCCGCACTATTTGGTGTATATTATTTTTTTGAAATGGTTAGAATTTAAAACAATAGTCATATGCTTGAAATTGCGTGCTAAGTTGCGTTTTTAAGGATTTTTAAGCTATTGTAACACTTTCTCGCATAAAGAAGTTTGAACTTTGTTTGTTTGGCGTGAAAGTTGGCACACATCATTATTTGGTACATATTATTGTGTTTAAATGGTTATTATTGATAATAATAATGATATGCTTCAAATTACATGATAAGTTGCATTTTAAAGGTTTTTAAAACTTTTTTAGCACGTTCCCGAATAAAGTAGTTAAAAGTTGGTTTGTTTGGAATGAAACTTGACACACAATACTATTTGTTATATATTATTGTTTTGAAATGGTTAGTATTAAAAATATAGTCATAGATGCTTGAAATCATGTGCTTAATTGCGTTTTTACAGTTTTTAAAAAGCGTCTTTGGCACTTTCTCGCGTAAAATAGTTCAAACTTGGTTTGTTTGGCATGAAACTTTCGACACAATAGTATGTGGTGTATATTATTATGTTCAAATCGTTAGAATGTAAAACAATAGTCATATGCTTGAAATTACATGCAAAGTTGCGTTTTACAGTTTTTTATTCGTTTTTGGCACTTTCTCGCATAACGTCGTTCAAACTGGGTTTGTTTTGCATGAAACATGGCACACAACACGATTTGGTATATATTATTATGTTAAAATGGTTAGAATTGAAAACAATAATCATTAGCTTGAAATTACGTAGTAAGTTGCGTATTTTACCATTTTTCAAACATTTTTCCACTTTATCGAATGAAGTATTTCATACTAGAATGATTTGGCGTGAAACTTGGCACACATTACTATTTGGAATTTTATTATTGTGTTAAAATAGTTTGAAAACAATAGTCATATTCTTGAAATTACGTGTTAAGTTGCATTTTTAACGTTTTTAAAGCATTTTTAGCACTTTCTTAGATAAAGTAGTTCAAACTTGGTATATTTGGCATAAAACTTGGCACACAACACTATTACGTAAATGTTATTGTGATAAAATGGTTAGAATTGAAAACAATAGTCATATGCTTGAAATTACGTGCTAAATTGCGTTTTTACGATTTTTAAAGCGTTTTTGCACTTTGTCGCATGAAGTAGTTCAAACTTCGTTTGTATGGCATGAAATTTGGCGTACAACAATATTTGGTATTTACTATCGTGTTGAAGTGCTTAGAATTGAAAAAAATAGTCATATACATAAAATTACGTCATAAGTTTCATTTTTAAGGTTTTTAAAACTTTTTAAGCACTTTCTTGCATAAATATTTCAAACGTGGTTTATTTAGCATGAAAATTAGCACACAACCTATTTGGTATATATTATTTTTTTTAAATGGATAGAATTCAAAACAATAGTCATATACTTGATATTACGTGCCAAATTGCGTTTTAATGGTTTTTAAGCGTTTTTGGCACCTTTTCGCATCAAGTAGTTCAAAGTTGGTTTGTTTCGCATGAAACTTGGCACACAACACAATTTGGTATATATTATATTTTTGAAATAGTTATAATTGAAAATAATAGTCATATGCTTGAAATTACGTGGTAAGTGACGTTTTTAAGCTTTTTAAAGCTTTTTTAGCACTTTCTCACATAAAGTAGTTTAAACTAGTTTTGGTTGGACTAAAACATGGTACACACACTATTTGGTGTATATTATTTTTTTGAAATGGTTAGAAATTAAAACAATAGTCATATGCTTGAAATTACTTGCTAAGTTGCGTTTTTAAGGTTTTTTAAGCTATTGTCACATTTTCTCGCATAAAGTAGTTTGAATTTCGTTTGTTTGGCGTGAATGTTGGCATACATCATTATTTGGTATATATGATTATGTTGAAATGGTTAGTATTGATAGCAATAATCATATGCTTCAAATTACGTGATAAGTTGCGTTTTTAAGGTTTTTAAAGCTTTTTTAGCACGTTCTCGAATAAAGTAGTTCAAAGTTGGTTTGTTTGGAATGAAACTTGGCACACAATACTATTTGTTATATATTATTGTATTGAAATGGTTAGTATTAAAAAATAGTCATAGATACTTGAAATTACGTACTTAATTGCATTTTTACAGTTTTTAAAGCGTTTTAAGCACTCTCGCGTAAAATAATTCAAACTTGGTTTGTTAGCCATGAAATTTGCGACACAATAGTATTTGGTATATATTATTATGTTCAAATGGTTAGAATGTAAAACAATAGTCATATGCTTGAAAGTACGTGCAAAGTTGCGTTTTAAGATTTTTTATTCGTTTTTCACAGTTTCTCGCATAACGTCATTCAAACTTGGTTTGTTTTGCACGAAACCTTGCAACCAACACAATTTGCTATATATTAATGTGTTAAAATGGTTAGAATTGAAAACAATAATCATTTGCTTGAAATTACGTTGTAAGTTGCGTATTTTACCATTTTTCAAACATTTTTCCTCTTTATCGAATGAAGTAGTTCAAACTAGAATGGTTTGGTGTGAAACATGGCACACATTACTATTTGGAAATATATTATTGTGTTAAAATGGTTTGAAAACAATAGTAATATGCTTGAAATTACGTTTTAAGATGCATTTTTAACGTTTTTAAAGCATTTTTAGCACTTTCTTGCATAAAGTAGTTCAAACTTGGTATATTTGGCATGAAACTTGGCACACAACTCTATTACGTAAATATTATTATGTTAAAGTGGTTAGAATTGAAAATAATAGTCGTATGCTTGAAATTACGTGCTAAATTGCGTTTTTACGATTTTTAAAGCGTTTCTGCACTTTGTCGCATGAAGTAGTTCAAACTTGGCTTGTATGGCATGAAACTTGGTGCACAACAATAATAGGTATTTAATATCGTGTAGAAATGGTTAGAATTGAAAAAAATAGTTATATGCATAAAATTACATGCTAAGTTGCGTTTTTAAGGTTTTTAAAGGTTTTTAAGGTTAGAATTGAAAAAAATGGTTTGTTTGGCATGAAACTTGGCACACAACACAATTTGGTATATATTATATTTTTGAAATAGTTATAATTGAAAATAATAGTCATATGTTTGAAATTACGTGCTAAGTAACGGTTTTAAGCTTTTTAAAGCTTTTTTAGCACTTTCTCACATAAAATAGTTTAAACTAGGTTTGGTTGGAATAAAACATGGTACGCCGCACTATTTGGTGTATATTATTTTTTTGAAATGGTTAGAATTTAAAACAATAGTCATATGCTTGAAATTGCGTGCTAAGTTGCGTTTTTAAGGATTTTTAAGCTATTGTAACACTTTCTCGCATAAAGAAGTTTGAACTTTGTTTGTTTGGCATGAAAGTTGGCACACATCATTATTTGGTACATATTATTGTGTTTAAATGGTTAGTATTGATAATAATAATGATATGCTTCAAATTACATGATAAGTTGCATTTTAAAGGTTTTTAAAACTTTTTTAGCACGTTCTCGAATAAAGTAGTTAAAAGTTGGTTTGTTTGGAATGAAACTTGACACACAATACTATTTGTTATATATTATTGTATTGAAATGGTTAGTATTAAAAAAATAGTCATAGATGCTTGAAATCATGTGCTTAATTGCGTCTTTACAGTTTTTAAAAAGCGTCTTTGGCACTTTCTCGCGTAAAATAGTTCAAACTTGGTTTGTTTCGCATGAAACTTTCGACACAATAGTATGTGGTGTATATTATTATGTTCAAATCGTTCGAATGTAAAATAATAGTCATGTGCTTGAAATTACATGCAAAGTTGCGTTTTACGGTTTTTTATTCGTTTTTGGCACTTTCTCGCATAACGTCGTTCAAACTGGGTTTGTTTTGCATGAAACATGGCACACAACACGATTTGGTATATATTATTATGTTAAAATGGTTAGAATTGAAAACAATAATCATTAGCTTGAAATTACGTAGTAAGTTGCGTATTTTACCATTTTTCAAACATTTTTCCACTTTATCGAATGAAGTATTTCATACTAGAATGATTTGGCGTGAAACTTGGCACACATTACTATTTGGAATAATATTATTGTGTTAAAATGGTTTGAAAACAATAGTCATATGCTTGAAATTACGTGTTAAGTTGCATTTTTAACGTTTTTAAAGCATTTTTAGCACTTTCTTGCATAAAGTAGTTCAAACTTGATATATTTGGCAAGAAACTTGGCACACAACACTATTACATAAATATTATTGTGTTTAAATGGTTAGAATTGAAAATTATAGTCATATGCTTGAAATAACGTGCTAAATTGCGTTTTTACGATTTTAATGCGTTTTTGCACTTTGTCGCATGAAGTAATTCAAACTTGGTTTGTATGGCATAAAACTTGGCGCACAACAATATTTGGTATTTACTATCGTGTTGAAAGGGTTAGTATTGTCACACTTTCTTGCATAAAGTAGTTCGAACTTCGTTTGTTTGGCGTGAAAGTTGGCACACATCATTGTTTGGTATATATTATTGTGTTGAAATGGTTAGTATTGATAACAATAATTATATGCTTCAAATTACGTGATAAGTTGCGTTTTTAAGGTTTTTAAAGCTTTTTTAGCACGTTCTCGAATAAAGTAGTTCAAAGTTGGTTTGTTTGGAATGAAACTTGGCAGACAATACTATTTGTTATATATTATTGTATTGAAATGGTTAGTCTTAAAAAATAGTCATAGATGCTTGAAATTACGTGCTTATTTGCGTTTTTACAGTTTTTAAAGCTTTTTTGGCACTTTCTGGCGTAAAATAGTTCAAACTTGGTTTGTCTGGCATGAAACTTGCAACACAATAGTATTTGGTATATATTATTATGTTCAGATGGTTAGAATGTAAAACAATAGTTATATGCTTGAAATTACGTGCAAAGTTGCGTTTTAAGGTTTTTTATTCGTTTTTCGCACTTTCTCGCATAACGTCGTTCAAACATGGTTTGGTTTGCATGAAACATGTCACACAACACAGTTGGTATATATTATTGTGTTAAAATGGTTAGAATTGAAATCAATATTCATTTGCTTGAAATTACATAGTAAGTTGCGTATTTTACCATTTTTCAATCATTTTTCCACTTTATCGAATCAAGTAGTTCGAACTACCATAGTTTGGCGTGAGACTTGGCGCACATTACTATTTGGAATTATATTATTGTGTTAAAATGGTTTGAAAACAACAATTATATGCTTTAAATTACGAGTTAAGTTGCATTTTTAACGTTTTTAAAGCATTTTTAGCACTTTCTTGCATAAAGTAGTTCAAACTTGGTATATTTGGCATGAAACTTGGCACACAACTCTATTACGTAAATATTATTATGTTAAAGTGGTTAGAATTGAAAATAATAGTCGTATGCTTGAAATTACGTGCTAAATTGCGTTTTTACGATTTTTAAAGCGTTTCTGCACTTTGTCGCATGAAGTAGTTCAAACTTGGCTTGTATGGCATGAAACTTGGTGCACAACAATAATAGGTATTTAATATCGTGTAGAAATGGTTAGAATTGAAAAAAATAGTCATATGCATAAAATTACATGCTAAGTTGCGTTTTTAAGGTTTTTAAAGGTTTTTAAGGTTAGAATTGAAAAAAATGGTTTGTTTGGCATGAAACTTGGCACACAACACAATTTGGTATATATTATATTTTTGAAATAGTTATAATTGAAAATAATAGTCATATGTTTGAAATTACGTGCTAAGTAACGGTTTTAAGCTTTTTAAAGCTTTTTTAGCACTTTCTCACATAAAATAGTTTAAACTAGGTTTGGTTGGAATAAAACATGGTACGCCGCACTATTTGGTGTATATTATTTTTTTGAAATGGTTAGAATTTAAAACAATAGTCATATGCTTGAAATTGCGTGCTAAGTTGCGTTTTTAAGGATTTTTAAGCTATTGTAACACTTTCTCGCATAAAGAAGTTTGAACTTTGTTTGTTTGGCATGAAAGTTGGCACACATCATTATTTGGTACATATTATTGTGTTTAAATGGTTAGTATTGATAATAATAATGATATGCTTCAAATTACATGATAAGTTGCATTTTAAAGGTTTTTAAAACTTTTTTAGCACGTTCTCGAATAAAGTAGTTAAAAGTTGGTTTGTTTGGAATGAAACTTGACACACAATACTATTTGTTATATATTATTGTATTGAAATGGTTAGTATTAAAAAAATAGTCATAGATGCTTGAAATCATGTGCTTAATTGCGTTTTTACAGTTTTTAAAAAGCGTCTTTGGCACTTTCTCGCGTAAAATAGTTCAAACTTGGTTTGTTTCGCATGAAACTTTCGACACAATAGTATGTGGTGTATATTATTATGTTCAAATCGTTCGAATGTAAAATAATAGTCATGTGCTTGAAATTACATGCAAAGTTGCGTTTTACGGTTTTTTATTCGTTTTTGGCACTTTCTCGCATAACGTCGTTCAAACTGGGTTTGTTTTGCATGAAACATGGCACACAACACGATTTGGTATATATTATTATGTTAAAATGGTTAGAATTGAAAACAATAATCATTAGCTTGAAATTACGTAGTAAGTTGCGTATTTTACCATTTTTCAAACATTTTTCCACTTTATCGAATGAAGTATTTCATACTAGAATGATTTGGCGTGAAACTTGGCACACATTACTATTTGGAATAATATTATTGTGTTAAAATGGTTTGAAAACAATAGTCATATGCTTGAAATTACGTGTTAAGTTGCATTTTTAACGTTTTTAAAGCATTTTTAGCACTTTCTTGCATAAAGTAGTTCAAACTTGATATATTTGGCAAGAAACTTGGCACACAACACTATTACATAAATATTATTGTGTTTAAATGGTTAGAATTGAAAATTATAGTCATATGCTTGAAATAACGTGCTAAATTGCGTTTTTACGATTTTAATGCGTTTTTGCACTTTGTCGCATGAAGTAATTCAAACTTGGTTTGTATAGCATAAAACTTGGCGCACAACAATATTTGGTATTTACTATCGTGTTGAAAGGGTTAGTATTGTCACACTTTCTTGCATAAAGTAGTTCGAACTTCGTTTGTTTGGCGTGAAAGTTGGCACACATCATTGTTTGGTATATATTATTGTGTTGAAATGGTTAGTATTGATAACAATAATTATATGCTTCAAATTACGTGATAAGTTGCGTTTTTAAGGTTTTTAAAGCTTTTTTAGCACGTTCTCGAATAAAGTAGTTCAAAGTTGGTTTGTTTGGAATGAAACTTGGCAGACAATACTATTTGTTATATATTATTATATTGAAATGGTTAGTCTTAAAAAATAGTCATAGATGCTTGAAATTACGTGCTTATTTGCGTTTTTACAGTTTTTAAAGCTTTTTTGGCACTTTCTGGCGTAAAATAGTTCAAACTTGGTTTGTCTGGCATGAAACTTGCAACACAATAGTATTTGGTATATATTATTATGTTCAGATGGTTAGAATGTAAAACAATAGTTATATGCTTGAAATTACGTGCAAAGTTGCGTTTTAAGGTTTTTTATTCGTTTTTCGCACTTTCTCGCATAACGTCGTTCAAACATGGTTTGGTTTGCATGAAACATGTCACACAACACAGTTGGTATATATTATTGTGTTAAAATGGTTAGAATTGAAATCAATATTCATTTGCTTGAAATTACGTAGTAAGTTGCGTATTTTACCATTTTTCAATCATTTTTCCACTTTATCGAATCAAGTAGTTCGAACTACCATAGTTTGGCGTGAGACTTGGCGCACATTACTATTTGGAATTATATTATTGTGTTAAAATGGTTTGAAAACAACAATTATATGCTTTAAATTACGAGTTAAGTTGCATTTTTAACGTTTTTAAAGCATTTTTAGCACTTTCTTGCATAAAGTAGTTCAAACTTGGTATATTTGGCATGAAACTTGGCACACAACTCTATTACGTAAATATTATTATGTTAAAGTGGTTAGAATTGAAAATAATAGTCGTATGCTTGAAATTACGTGCTAAATTGCGTTTTTACGATTTTTAAAGCGTTTCTGCACTTTGTCGCATGAAGTAGTTCAAACTTGGCTTGTATGGCATGAAACTTGGTGCACAACAATAATAGGTATTTAATATCGTGTAGAAATGGTTAGAATTGAAAAAAATAGTCATATGCATAAAATTACATGCTAAGTTGCGTTTTTAAGGTTTTTAAAGGTTTTTAAGGTTAGAATTGAAAAAAATGGTTTGTTTGGCATGAAACTTGGTACACAACACAATTTGGTATATATTATATTTTTGAAATAGTTATAATTGAAAATAATAGTCATATGTTTGAAATTACGTGCTAAGTAACGGTTTTAAGCTTTTTAAAGCTTTTTTAGCACTTTCTCACATAAAATAGTTTAAACTAGGTTTGGTTGGAATAAAACATGGTACGCCGCACTATTTGGTGTATATTATTTTTTTGAAATGGTTAGAATTTAAAACAATAGTCATATGCTTGAAATTGCGTGCTAAGTTGCGTTTTTAAGGATTTTTAAGCTATTGTAACACTTTCTCGCATAAAGAAGTTTGAACTTTGTTTGTTTGGCGTGAAAGTTGGCACACATCATTATTTGGTACATATTATTGTGTTTAAATGGTTATTATTGATAATAATAATGATATGCTTCAAATTACATGATAAGTTGCATTTTAAAGGTTTTTAAAACTTTTTTAGCACGTTCCCGAATAAAGTAGTTAAAAGTTGGTTTGTTTGGAATGAAACTTGACACACAATACTATTTGTTATATATTATTGTTTTGAAATGGTTAGTATTAAAAATATAGTCATAGATGCTTGAAATCATGTGCTTAATTGCGTTTTTACAGTTTTTAAAAAGCGTCTTTGGCACTTTCTCGCGTAAAATAGTTCAAACTTGGTTTGTTTGGCATGAAACTTTCGACACAATAGTATGTGGTGTATATTATTATGTTCAAATCGTTAGAATGTAAAACAATAGTCATATGCTTGAAATTACATGCAAAGTTGCGTTTTACAGTTTTTTATTCGTTTTTGGCACTTTCTCGCATAACGTCGTTCAAACTGGGTTTGTTTTGCATGAAACATGGCACACAACACGATTTGGTATATATTATTATGTTAAAATGGTTAGAATTGAAAACAATAATCATTAGCTTGAAATTACGTAGTAAGTTGCGTATTTTACCATTTTTCAAACATTTTTCCACTTTATCGAATGAAGTATTTCATACTAGAATGATTTGGCGTGAAACTTGGCACACATTACTATTTGGAATTTTATTATTGTGTTAAAATAGTTTGAAAACAATAGTCATATTCTTGAAATTACGTGTTAAGTTGCATTTTTAACGTTTTTAAAGCATTTTTAGCACTTTCTTAGATAAAGTAGTTCAAACTTGGTATATTTGGCATAAAACTTGGCACACAACACTATTACGTAAATGTTATTGTGATAAAATGGTTAGAATTGAAAACAATAGTCATATGCTTGAAATTACGTGCTAAATTGCGTTTTTACGATTTTTAAAGCGTTTTTGCACTTTGTCGCATGAAGTAGTTCAAACTTCGTTTGTATGGCATGAAATTTGGCGTACAACAATATTTGGTATTTACTATCGTGTTGAAGTGCTTAGAATTGAAAAAAATAGTCATATACATAAAATTACGTCATAAGTTTCATTTTTAAGGTTTTTAAAACTTTTTAAGCACTTTCTTGCATAAATATTTCAAACGTGGTTTATTTAGCATGAAAATTAGCACACAACCTATTTGGTATATATTATTTTTTTTAAATGGATAGAATTCAAAACAATAGTCATATACTTGATATTACGTGCCAAATTGCGTTTTAATGGTTTTTAAGCGTTTTTGGCACCTTTTCGCATCAAGTAGTTCAAAGTTGGTTTGTTTCGCATGAAACTTGGCACACAACACAATTTGGTATATATTATATTTTTGAAATAGTTATAATTGAAAATAATAGTCATATGCTTGAAATTACGTGGTAAGTGACGTTTTTAAGCTTTTTAAAGCTTTTTTAGCACTTTCTCACATAAAGTAGTTTAAACTAGTTTTGGTTGGACTAAAACATGGTACACACACTATTTGGTGTATATTATTTTTTTGAAATGGTTAGAAATTAAAACAATAGTCATATGCTTGAAATTACTTGCTAAGTTGCGTTTTTAAGGTTTTTTAAGCTATTGTCACATTTTCTCGCATAAAGTAGTTTGAATTTCGTTTGTTTGGCGTGAATGTTGGCACACATCATTATTTGGTATATATGATTATGTTGAAACGGTTAGTATTGATAGCAATAATCATATGCTTCAAATTACGTGATAAGTTGCGTTTTTAAGGTTTTTAAAGCTTTTTTAGCACGTTCTCGAATAAAGTAGTTCAAAGTTGGTTTGTTTGGAATGAAACTTGGCACACAATACTATTTGTTATATATTATTGTATTGAAATGGTTAGTTTTAAAAAATAGTCATAGATACTTGAAATTACGTACTTAATTGCATTTTTACAGTTTTTAAAGCGTTTTAAGCACTCTCGCGTAAAATAATTCAAACTTGGTTTGTTAGCCATGAAATTTGCGACACAATAGTATTTGGTATATATTATTATGTTCAAATGGTTAGAATGTAAAACAATAGTCATATGCTTGAAAGTACGTGCAAAGTTGCGTTTTAAGATTTTTTATTCGTTTTTCACAGTTTCTCGCATAACGTCATTCAAACTTGGTTTGTTTTGCACGAAACCTTGCAACCAACACAATTTGGTATACATTAATGTGTTAAAATGGTTAGAATTGAAAACAATAATCATTTGCTTGAAATTACGTTGTAAGTTGCGTATTTTACCATTTTTCAAACATTTTTCCTCTTTATCGAATGAAGTAGTTCAAACTAGAATGGTTTGGTGTGAAACATGGCACACATTACTATTTGGAAATATATTATTGTGTTAAAATGGTTTGAAAACAATAGTAATATGCTTGAAATTACGTTTTAAGATGCATTTTTAACGTTTTTAAAGCATTTTTAGCACTTTCTTGCATAAAGTAGTTCAAACTTGGTATATTTGGCATGAAACTTGGCACACAACTCTATTACGTAAATATTATTATGTTAAAGTGGTTAGAATTGAAAATAATAGTCGTATGCTTGAAATTACGTGCTAAATTGCGTTTTTACGATTTTTAAAGCGTTTCTGCACTTTGTCGCATGAAGTAGTTCAAACTTGGCTTGTATGGCATGAAACTTGGTGCACAACAATAATAGGTATTTAATATCGTGTAGAAATGGTTAGAATTGAAAAAAATAGTTATATGCATAAAATTACATGCTAAGTTGCGTTTTTAAGGTTTTTAAAGGTTTTTAAGGTTAGAATTGAAAAAAATGGTTTGTTTGGCATGAAACTTGGCACACAACACAATTTGGTATATATTATATTTTTGAAATAGTTATAATTGAAAATAATAGTCATATGTTTGAAATTACGTGCTAAGTAACGGTTTTAAGCTTTTTAAAGCTTTTTTAGCACTTTCTCACATAAAATAGTTTAAACTAGGTTTGGTTGGAATAAAACATGGTACGCCGCACTATTTGGTGTATATTATTTTTTTGAAATGGTTAGAATTTAAAACAATAGTCATATGCTTGAAATTGCGTGCTAAGTTGCGTTTTTAAGGATTTTTAAGCTATTGTAACACTTTCTCGCATAAAGAAGTTTGAACTTTGTTTGTTTGGCATGAAAGTTGGCACACATCATTATTTGGTACATATTATTGTGTTTAAATGGTTAGTATTGATAATAATAATGATATGCTTCAAATTACATGATAAGTTGCATTTTAAAGGTTTTTAAAACTTTTTTAGCACGTTCTCGAATAAAGTAGTTAAAAGTTGGTTTGTTTGGAATGAAACTTGACACACAATACTATTTGTTATATATTATTGTATTGAAATGGTTAGTATTAAAAAAATAGTCATAGATGCTTGAAATCATGTGCTTAATTGCGTTTTTACAGTTTTTAAAAAGCGTCTTTGGCACTTTCTCGCGTAAAATAGTTCAAACTTGGTTTGTTTCGCATGAAACTTTCGACACAATAGTATGTGGTGTATATTATTATGTTCAAATCGTTCGAATGTAAAATAATAGTCATGTGCTTGAAATTACATGCAAAGTTGCGTTTTACGGTTTTTTATTCGTTTTTGGCACTTTCTCGCATAACGTCGTTCAAACTGGGTTTGTTTTGCATGAAACATGGCACACAACACGATTTGGTATATATTATTATGTTAAAATGGTTAGAATTGAAAACAATAATCATTAGCTTGAAATTACGTAGTAAGTTGCGTATTTTACCATTTTTCAAACATTTTTCCACTTTATCGAATGAAGTATTTCATACTAGAATGATTTGGCGTGAAACTTGGCACACATTACTATTTGGAATAATATTATTGTGTTAAAATGGTTTGAAAACAATAGTCATATGCTTGAAATTACGTGTTAAGTTGCATTTTTAACGTTTTTAAAGCATTTTTAGCACTTTCTTGCATAAAGTAGTTCAAACTTGATATATTTGGCAAGAAACTTGGCACACAACACTATTACATAAATATTATTGTGTTTAAATGGTTAGAATTGAAAATTATAGTCATATGCTTGAAATAACGTGCTAAATTGCGTTTTTACGATTTTAATGCGTTTTTGCACTTTGTCGCATGAAGTAATTCAAACTTGGTTTGTATGGCATAAAACTTGGCGCACAACAATATTTGGTATTTACTATCGTGTTGAAAGGGTTAGTATTGTCACACTTTCTTGCATAAAGTAGTTCGAACTTCGTTTGTTTGGCGTGAAAGTTGGCACACATCATTGTTTGGTATATATTATTGTGTTGAAATGGTTAGTATTGATAACAATAATTATATGCTTCAAATTACGTGATAAGTTGCGTTTTTAAGGTTTTTAAAGCTTTTTTAGCACGTTCTCGAATAAAGTAGTTCAAAGTTGGTTTGTTTGGAATGAAACTTGGCAGACAATACTATTTGTTATATATTATTGTATTGAAATGGTTAGTCTTAAAAAATAGTCATAGATGCTTGAAATTACGTGCTTATTTGCGTTTTTACAGTTTTTAAAGCTTTTTTGGCACTTTCTGGCGTAAAATAGTTCAAACTTGGTTTGTCTGGCATGAAACTTGCAACACAATAGTATTTGGTATATATTATTATGTTCAGATGGTTAGAATGTAAAACAATAGTTATATGCTTGAAATTACGTGCAAAGTTGCGTTTTAAGGTTTTTTATTCGTTTTTCGCACTTTCTCGCATAACGTCGTTCAAACATGGTTTGGTTTGCATGAAACATGTCACACAACACAGTTGGTATATATTATTGTGTTAAAATGGTTAGAATTGAAATCAATATTCATTTGCTTGAAATTACGTAGTAAGTTGCGTATTTTACCATTTTTCAATCATTTTTCCACTTTATCGAATCAAGTAGTTCGAACTACCATAGTTTGGCGTGAGACTTGGCGCACATTACTATTTGGAATTATATTATTGTGTTAAAATGGTTTGAAAACAACAATTATATGCTTTAAATTACGAGTTAAGTTGCATTTTTAACGTTTTTAAAGCATTTTTAGCACTTTCTTGCATAAAGTAGTTCAAACTTGGTATATTTGGCATGAAACTTGGCACACAACTCTATTACGTAAATATTATTATGTTAAAGTGGTTAGAATTGAAAATAATAGTCGTATGCTTGAAATTACGTGCTAAATTGCGTTTTTACGATTTTTAAAGCGTTTCTGCACTTTGTCGCATGAAGTAGTTCAAACTTGGCTTGTATGGCATGAAACTTGGTGCACAACAATAATAGGTATTTAATATCGTGTAGAAATAGTTTGAATTGAAAAAAATAGTCATATGCATAAAATTACATGCTAAGTTGCGTTTTTTAAGGTTTTTAAAGGTTTTTAAGGTTAGAATTGAAAAAAATGGTTTGTTTGGCATGAAACTTGGCACACAACACAATTTGGAATATATTATATTTTTGAAATAGTTATAATTGAAAATAATAGTCATATGTTTGAAATTACGTGCTAAGTAACGATTTTAAGCTTTTTAAAGCTTTTTTAGCACTTTCTCACATAAAATAGTTTAAACTAGGTTTGGTTGGAATAAAACATGGTACGCCGCACTATTTGGTGTATATTATTTTTTTGAAATGGTTAGAATTTAAAACAATAGTCATATGCTTGAAATTGTGTGCTAAGTTGCGTTTTTAAGGATTTTTAAGCTATTGTAACACTTTCTCGCATAAAGAAGTTTGAACTTTGTTTGTTTGGCATGAAAGTTGGCACACATCATTATTTGGTACATATTATTGTGTTTAAATGGTTAGTATTGATAATAATAATGATATGCTTCAAATTACATGATAAGTTGCATTTTAAAGGTTTTTAAAACTTTTTTAGCACGTTCTCGAATAAAGTAGTTAAAAGTTGGTTTGTTTGGAATGAAACTTGACACACAATACTATTTGTTATATATTATTGTATTGAAATGGTTAGTATTAAAAAAATAGTCATAGATGCTTGAAATCATGTGCTTAATTGCGTTTTTACAGTTTTTAAAAAGCGTCTTTGGCACTTTCTCGCGTAAAATAGTTCAAACTTGGTTTGTTTCGCATGAAACTTTCGACACAATAGTATGTGGTGTATATTATTATGTTCAAATCGTTCGAATGTAAAATAATAGTCATGTGCTTGAAATTACATGCAAAGTTGCGTTTTACGGTTTTTTATTCGTTTTTGGCACTTTCTCGCATAACGTCGTTCAAACTGGGTTTGTTTTGCATGAAACATGGCACACAACACGATTTGGTATATATTATTATGTTAAAATGGTTAGAATTGAAAACAATAATCATTAGCTTGAAATTACGTAGTAAGTTGCGTATTTTACCATTTTTCAAACATTTTTCCACTTTATCGAATGAAGTATTTCATACTAGAATGATTTGGCGTGAAACTTGGCACACATTACTATTTGGAATAATATTATTGTGTTAAAATGGTTTGAAAACAATAGTCATATGCTTGAAATTACGTGTTAAGTTGCATTTTTAACGTTTTTAAAGCATTTTTAGCACTTTCTTGCATAAAGTAGTTCAAACTTGATATATTTGGCAAGAAACTTGGCACACAACACTATTACATAAATATTATTGTGTTTAAATGGTTAGAATTGAAAATTATAGTCATATGCTTGAAATAACGTGCTAAATTGCGTTTTTACGATTTTAATGCGTTTTTGCACTTTGTCGCATGAAGTAATTCAAACTTGGTTTGTATAGCATAAAACTTGGCGCACAACAATATTTGGTATTTACTATCGTGTTGAAAGGGTTAGTATTGTCACACTTTCTTGCATAAAGTAGTTCGAACTTCGTTTGTTTGGCGTGAAAGTTGGCACACATCATTGTTTGGTATATATTATTGTGTTGAAATGGTTAGTATTGATAACAATAATTATATGCTTCAAATTACGTGATAAGTTGCGTTTTTAAGGTTTTTAAAGCTTTTTTAGCACGTTCTCGAATAAAGTAGTTCAAAGTTGGTTTGTTTGGAATGAAACTTGGCAGACAATACTATTTGTTATATATTATTGTATTGAAATGGTTAGTCTTAAAAAATAGTCATAGATGCTTGAAATTACGTGCTTATTTGCGTTTTTACAGTTTTTAAAGCTTTTTTGGCACTTTCTGGCGTAAAATAGTTCAAACTTGGTTTGTCTGGCATGAAACTTGCAACACAATAGTATTTGGTATATATTATTATGTTCAGATGGTTAGAATGTAAAACAATAGTTATATGCTTGAAATTACGTGCAAAGTTGCGTTTTAAGGTTTTTTATTCGTTTTTCGCACTTTCTCGCATAACGTCGTTCAAACATGGTTTGGTTTGCATGAAACATGTCACACAACACAGTTGGTATATATTATTGTGTTAAAATGGTTAGAATTGAAATCAATATTCATTTGCTTGAAATTACGTAGTAAGTTGCGTATTTTACCATTTTTCAATCATTTTTCCACTTTATCGAATCAAGTAGTTCGAACTACCATAGTTTGGCGTGAGACTTGGCGCACATTACTATTTGGAATTATATTATTGTGTTAAAATGGTTTGAAAACAACAATTATATGCTTTAAATTACGAGTTAAGTTGCATTTTTAACGTTTTTAAAGCATTTTTAGCACTTTCTTGCATAAAGTAGTTCAAACTTGGTATATTTGGCATGAAACTTGGCACACAACTCTATTACGTAAATATTATTATGTTAAAGTGGTTAGAATTGAAAATAATAGTCGTATGCTTGAAATTACGTGCTAAATTGCGTTTTTACGATTTTTAAAGCGTTTCTGCACTTTGTCGCATGAAGTAGTTCAAACTTGGCTTGTATGGCATGAAACTTGGTGCACAACAATAATAGGTATTTAATATCGTGTAGAAATAGTTTGAATTGAAAAAAATAGTCATATGCATAAAATTACATGCTAAGTTGCGTTTTTAAGGTTTTTAAAGGTTTTTAAGGTTAGAATTGAAAAAAATGGTTTGTTTGGCATGAAACTTGGCACACAACACAATTTGGAATATATTATATTTTTGAAATAGTTATAATTGAAAATAATAGTCATATGTTTGAAATTACGTGCTAAGTAACGATTTTAAGCTTTTTAAAGCTTTTTTAGCACTTTCTCACATAAAATAGTTTAAACTAGGTTTGGTTGGAATAAAACATGGTACGCCGCACTATTTGGTGTATATTATTTTTTTGAAATGGTTAGAATTTAAAACAATAGTCATATGCTTGAAATTGCGTGCTAAGTTGCGTTTTTAAGGATTTTTAAGCTATTGTAACACTTTCTCGCATAAAGAAGTTTGAACTTTGTTTGTTTGGCATGAAAGTTGGCACACATCATTATTTGGTACATATTATTGTGTTTAAATGGTTAGTATTGATAATAATAATGATATGCTTCAAATTACATGATAAGTTGCATTTTAAAGGTTTTTAAAACTTTTTTAGCACGTTCTCGAATAAAGTAGTTAAAAGTTGGTTTGTTTGGAATGAAACTTGACACACAATACTATTTGTTATATATTATTGTATTGAAATGGTTAGTATTAAAAAAATAGTCATAGATGCTTGAAATCATGTGCTTAATTGCGTTTTTACAGTTTTTAAAAAGCGTCTTTGGCACTTTCTCGCGTAAAATAGTTCAAACTTGGTTTGTTTCGCATGAAACTTTCGACACAATAGTATGTGGTGTATATTATTATGTTCAAATCGTTCGAATGTAAAATAATAGTCATGTGCTTGAAATTACATGCAAAGTTGCGTTTTACGGTTTTTTATTCGTTTTTGGCACTTTCTCGCATAACGTCGTTCAAACTGGGTTTGTTTTGCATGAAACATGGCACACAACACGATTTGGTATATATTATTATGTTAAAATGGTTAGAATTGAAAACAATAATCATTAGCTTGAAATTACGTAGTAAGTTGCGTATTTTACCATTTTTCAAACATTTTTCCACTTTATCGAATGAAGTATTTCATACTAGAATGATTTGGCGTGAAACTTGGCACACATTACTATTTGGAATAATATTATTGTGTTAAAATGGTTTGAAACAATAGTCATATGCTTGAAATTACGTGTTAAGTTGCATTTTTAACGTTTTTAAAGCATTTTTAGCACTTTCTTGCATAAAGTAGTTCAAACTTGATATATTTGGCAAGAAACTTGGCACACAACACTATTACATAAATATTATTGTGTTTAAATGGTTAGAATTGAAAATTATAGTCATATGCTTGAAATAACGTGCTAAATTGCGTTTTTACGATTTTAATGCGTTTTTGCACTTTGTCGCATGAAGTAATTCAAACTTGGTTTGTATGGCATAAAACTTGGCGCACAACAATATTTGGTATTTACTATCGTGTTGAAAGGGTTAGTATTGTCACACTTTCTTGCATAAAGTAGTTCGAACTTCGTTTGTTTGGCGTGAAAGTTGGCACACATCATTGTTTGGTATATATTATTGTGTTGAAATGGTTAGTATTGATAACAATAATTATATGCTTCAAATTACGTGATAAGTTGCGTTTTTAAGGTTTTTAAAGCTTTTTTAGCACGTTCTCGAATAAAGTAGTTCAAAGTTGGTTTGTTTGGAATGAAACTTGGCAGACAATACTATTTGTTATATATTATTGTATTGAAATGGTTAGTCTTAAAAAATAGTCATAGATGCTTGAAATTACGTGCTTATTTGCGTTTTTACAGTTTTTAAAGCTTTTTT
Organism: Amaranthus tricolor; assembly: GCF_026212465.1. Classification (NCBI taxonomy): domain Eukaryota; kingdom Viridiplantae; phylum Streptophyta; class Magnoliopsida; order Caryophyllales; family Amaranthaceae; genus Amaranthus; species Amaranthus tricolor. The sequence continues at coordinate 12,182,366 of NC_080062.1, read as the reverse complement.
GGCACTTTCTGGCGTAAAATAGTTCAAACTTGGTTTGTCTGGCATGAAACTTGCAACACAATAGTATTTGGTATATATTATTATGTTCAGATGGTTAGAATGTAAAACAATAGTTATATGCTTGAAATTACGTGCAAAGTTGCGTTTTAAGGTTTTTTATTCGTTTTTCGCACTTTCTCGCATAACGTCGTTCAAACATGGTTTGGTTTGCATGAAACATGTCACACAACACAGTTGGTATATATTATTGTGTTAAAATGGTTAGAATTGAAATCAATATTCATTTGCTTGAAATTACGTAGTAAGTTGCGTATTTTACCATTTTTCAATCATTTTTCCACTTTATCGAATCAAGTAGTTCGAACTACCATAGTTTGGCGTGAGACTTGGCGCACATTACTATTTGGAATTATATTATTGTGTTAAAATGGTTTGAAAACAACAATTATATGCTTTAAATTACGAGTTAAGTTGCATTTTTAACGTTTTTAAAGCATTTTTAGCACTTTCTTGCATAAAGTAGTTCAAACTTGGTATATTTGGCATGAAACTTGGCACACAACTCTATTACGTAAATATTATTATGTTAAAGTGGTTAGAATTGAAAATAATAGTCGTATGCTTGAAATTACGTGCTAAATTGCGTTTTTACGATTTTTAAAGCGTTTCTGCACTTTGTCGCATGAAGTAGTTCAAACTTGGCTTGTATGGCATGAAACTTGGTGCACAACAATAATAGGTATTTAATATCGTGTAGAAATAGTTTGAATTGAAAAAAATAGTCATATGCATAAAATTACATGCTAAGTTGCGTTTTTAAGGTTTTTAAAGGTTTTTAAGGTTAGAATTGAAAAAAATGGTTTGTTTGGCATGAAACTTGGCACACAACACAATTTGGAATATATTATATTTTTGAAATAGTTATAATTGAAAATAATAGTCATATGTTTGAAATTACGTGCTAAGTAACGATTTTAAGCTTTTTAAAGCTTTTTTAGCACTTTCTCACATAAAATAGTTTAAACTAGGTTTGGTTGGAATAAAACATGGTACGCCGCACTATTTGGTGTATATTATTTTTTTGAAATGGTTAGAATTTAAAACAATAGTCATATGCTTGAAATTGCGTGCTAAGTTGCGTTTTTAAGGATTTTTAAGCTATTGTAACACTTTCTCGCATAAAGAAGTTTGAACTTTGTTTGTTTGGCATGAAAGTTGGCACACATCATTATTTGGTACATATTATTGTGTTTAAATGGTTAGTATTGATAATAATAATGATATGCTTCAAATTACATGATAAGTTGCATTTTAAAGGTTTTTAAAACTTTTTTAGCACGTTCTCGAATAAAGTAGTTAAAAGTTGGTTTGTTTGGAATGAAACTTGACACACAATACTATTTGTTATATATTATTGTATTGAAATGGTTAGTATTAAAAAAATAGTCATAGATGCTTGAAATCATGTGCTTAATTGCGTTTTTACAGTTTTTAAAAAGCGTCTTTGGCACTTTCTCGCGTAAAATAGTTCAAACTTGGTTTGTTTCGCATGAAACTTTCGACACAATAGTATGTGGTGTATATTATTATGTTCAAATCGTTCGAATGTAAAATAATAGTCATGTGCTTGAAATTACATGCAAAGTTGCGTTTTACGGTTTTTTATTCGTTTTTGGCACTTTCTCGCATAACGTCGTTCAAACTGGGTTTGTTTTGCATAAAACATGGCACACAACACGATTTGGTATATATTATTATGTTAAAATGGTTAGAATTGAAAACAATAATCATTAGCTTGAAATTACGTAGTAAGTTGCGTATTTTACCATTTTTCAAACATTTTTCCACTTTATCGAATGAAGTATTTCATACTAGAATGATTTGGCGTGAAACTTGGCACACATTACTATTTGGAATAATATTATTGTGTTAAAATGGTTTGAAAACAATAGTCATATGCTTGAAATTACGTGTTAAGTTGCATTTTTAACGTTTTTAAAGCATTTTTAGCACTTTCTTGCATAAAGTAGTTCAAACTTGATATATTTGGCAAGAAACTTGGCACACAACACTATTACATAAATATTATTGTGTTTAAATGGTTAGAATTGAAAATTATAGTCATATGCTTGAAATAACGTGCTAAATTGCGTTTTTACGATTTTAATGCGTTTTTGCACTTTGTCGCATGAAGTAATTCAAACTTGGTTTGTATAGCATAAAACTTGGCGCACAACAATATTTGGTATTTACTATCGTGTTGAAAGGGTTAGTATTGTCACACTTTCTTGCATAAAGTAGTTCGAACTTCGTTTGTTTGGCGTGAAAGTTGGCACACATCATTGTTTGGTATATATTATTGTGTTGAAATGGTTAGTATTGATAACAATAATTATATGCTTCAAATTACGTGATAAGTTGCGTTTTTAAGGTTTTTAAAGCTTTTTTAGCACGTTCTCGAATAAAGTAGTTCAAAGTTGGTTTGTTTGGAATGAAACTTGGCAGACAATACTATTTGTTATATATTATTGTATTGAAATGGTTAGTCTTAAAAAATAGTCATAGATGCTTGAAATTACGTGCTTATTTGCGTTTTTACAGTTTTTAAAGCTTTTTTGGCACTTTCTGGCGTAAAATAGTTCAAACTTGGTTTGTCTGGCATGAAACTTGCAACACAATAGTATTTGGTATATATTATTATGTTCAGATGGTTAGAATGTAAAACAATAGTTATATGCTTGAAATTACGTGCAAAGTTGCGTTTTAAAGTTTTTTATTCGTTTTTTCGCACTTTCTCGCATAACGTCGTTCAAACATGGTTTGGTTTGCATGAAACATGTCACACAACACAGTTGGTATATATTATTGTGTTAAAATGGTTAGAATTGAAATCAATATTCATTTGCTTGAAATTACGTAGTAAGTTGCGTATTTTACCATTTTTCAATCATTTTTCCACTTTATCGAATCAAGTAGTTCGAACTACCATAGTTTGGCGTGAGACTTGGCGCACATTACTATTTGGAATTATATTATTGTGTTAAAATGGTTTGAAAACAACAATTATATGCTTTAAATTACGAGTTAATTTGCATTTTTAACGTTTTTAAAGCATTTTTAGCACTTTCTTGCATAAAGTAGTTCAAACTTGGTATATTTGGCGTGAAACTTGGCACACAACACTATTACGTAAATATTATTGTGTTTAAATGGTTAGAATTGAAAACAATAGTCATATGCTTGAAATTACGTGCTAAATTGCGTTTTTACGATTTTTAATGCGTTTCTGCACTTTGTCGCATGAAGTAGTTCAAACTTTGTTTGTATGGCATGAAACTTGGCGCACAACAATATTTGGTATTTACTATCGTGTTAAATGGTTAGGATTGAAAAAAATAGTCATATGCATAAATTTACCTGCTAAGTTGCGTTGTTAAGGTTTTTAATGCTTTTTTAGCACTTTCTTGCATAAATAGTTCAAACTTGGTTTATTTCGCATGAAACTTAGCACACAACACTATTTGGTATATATTATTTTTTTGAAATGGATAGAATTCAAAACAATAGTCATATACTTGATATTAATTGCCAAATTGCGTTTTAATGGTTTTTATGCGTTTTTGGCACTTTTTCGCATCAAGTAGTTCAAAGTTCGTTTGTTTGGCATGAAACTTGGCACACAACACAATTTGGTATATATTATAATTATTAAATAGTCATAATTGAAAATAATAGTCATATGCTTAAAATTACGTGCTAAGTAACGTTTTTAAGCTTTTTAAAGCTTTTTTAGTACTTTCTCACATAAAGTAGTTTAAACTAGTTTTGGTTGGAATAAAACATGGTACGCCGCACTATTTGGTGTATATTATTTTTTTTAAATGGTTAGAATTTAGAACAATAGTCATATGCTTGAAATTACGTCCTAAGTTGCGTTTTTAAGGTTTTTTAAGCTATTGTCACACTTTCTCGTATAAAGTAGCTCGAACTTCGTTTGTTTGGCGTGAAAGTTGGGACACATCATTATTTTGTACATATTATTGTGTTGAAATGGTTAGTATTGATAACAATAATTATATGCTTCAAATTACGTGATAAGTTGCGTTTTTAAGGTTTTTAAAGCTTTTTAAGCACGTTCTCGAATAAAGTAGTTCAAAGTTGGTTTGTTTGGAATGAAACTTGGTACACAATACTATTTATTGTATATTATTGTATTGAAATGGTTAGTATTAAAAAACAGTCATAGATGCTTGAAATTACGTGCTTAATTGCGTTTTTATAGTTTTTAAAGCGTTTTTGGCACTTTCTGGCGTAAAATAGTTCAAACTTAGTTTGTTTAGCATGAAACTTGCGACACAATAGTATTTGGTATATATTATTATGTTGAAATAGTTAGAATGGAAAACAATAGTCATATGCTTGAAATTACGTGCAAAGTTGCGTTTTAAGGTTTTTTATTCGTTTTTCGCACTTTCTCGCATAACGTCGTTCAAACTTAGTTTCTTTTGCATGAAACTTGGCACACAACACAATTTGGTATATATTATTGTGTTAAAATGGTTAGAATTGAAATCAATAATCATTTGCTTGAAATTACGTAGTAAGTTGCATATTTTACCATTTTTCAAACATTTTTCCACTTTATCGAATGAAGTAGTTCAAACTACCATGGTTTGGCGTGAAACTTGGCGCACATTACTATTTGGAATTATATTATTGTGTTAAAATGGTTTGAAAACAATAGTTATATGCTTGAAATTACGTGTTAAGTTGCATTTTTAACGTTTTTAAAGCATTTTTAGCAATTTCTTGCATAAAGTAGTTCAAACTTGGTATATTTGGCGTGAAACTTGGCACACAACACTATTACGTAAATATTATTGTGTTTAAATGGTTAGAATTGAAAACAATAGTCATATGCTTGAAATTACGTGCTAAATTGCGTTTTTACGATTTTTAATGCGTTTCTGCACTTTGTCGCATGAAGTAGTTCAAACTTGGTTTGTATGGCATGAAACTTGGCGCACAACAATGTTTGGTATTTAGTATCGTGTTGAAATGGTTAGCCTTGAAAAAAATAGTCATATGCATAAATTTACGTGCTAAGTTACGTTTTTAAGGTTTTTAATGCTTTTTTAGCACTTTCTTGCATAAATAGTTCAAACTTAGTTTATTTGGCAAGAAACTTAGCACACAGCACTATTTGGTATATATTATTTTTTTGAAATGGATAGAATTCAAAACAATAGTCATATACTTGATATTACGTGCCAAATAGCGTTTTAATGGTTTTTAAGTCTTTTTGGCACTTTTTCGCATCAAGTAGTTCAAAGTTGGTTTGTTTGGCATGAAACTTGGCACACAACACAATTTGGTATATATTATAATTATTAAATAGTTATAATTAAAAATAATAGTCATATGTTTAAAATTACGTGCTTAAGTAACGTTTTAAGCTTTTTAAAGCTTTTTTAGTACTTTCTCACATAAAGTAGTTTAAACTAGGTTTGGTTGGAATAAAACATGGTACGCCGCACTATTTGGTGTATATTATTTTTTTGAAATGGTTAGAATTTAAAACAATAGTCATAAGCATGAAATTACGTGCTAAGTTGCGTTTTTAAGGTTTTTTAAGCTATTGTCACACTTTCTCGCATAAAGTAGTTCGAACTTCGTTTGTTTGGCGTGAAAGTTGGCACACATCATTATTTGGTATATATTATTGTGTTGAAATGGTTAGTATTCATAACAATAATTATATGCTTCAAATTACGAGATAAGTTTCGTTTTTAAAGTTTTTAAAGCTTTTTAGCACGTTCTCGAATAAAGTAGTTCAAAGTTGGTTTGTTTGGAATGAAACTTGGCAGACAATACTATTTGTTATATATTATTGTATTGAAATGGTTAGTCTTAAAAAATAGTCATAGATGCTTGAAATTACGTGCTTATTTGCGTTTTTACAGTTTTTAAAGCTTTTTTGGCACTTTCTGGCGTAAAATAGTTCAAACTTGGTTTGTCTGGCATGAAACTTGCAACACAATAGTATTTGGTATATATTATTATGTTCAGATGGTTAGAATGTAAAACAATAGTTATATGCTTGAAATTACGTGCAAAGTTGCGTTTTAAGGTTTTTTATTCGTTTTTCGCACTTTCTCGCATAACGTCGTTCAAAACATGGTTTGGTTTGCATGAAACATGTCACACAACACAGTTGGTATATATTATTGTGTTAAAATGGTTAGAATTGAAATCAATATTCATTTGCTTGAAATTACGTAGTAAGTTGCGTATTTTACCATTTTTCAATCATTTTTCCACTTTATCGAATCAAGTAGTTCGAACTACCATAGTTTGGCGTGAGACTTGGCGCACATTACTATTTGGAATTATATTATTGTGTTAAAATGGTTTGAAAACAACAATTATATGCTTTAAATTACGAGTTAAGTTGCATTTTTAACGTTTTTAAAGCATTTTTAGCACTTTCTTGCATAAAGTAGTTCAAACTTGGTATATTTGGCATGAAACTTGGCACACAACTCTATTACGTAAATATTATTATGTTAAAGTGGTTAGAATTGAAAATAATAGTCGTATGCTTGAAATTACGTGCTAAATTGCGTTTTTACGATTTTTAAAGCGTTTCTGCACTTTGTCGCATGAAGTAGTTCAAACTTGGCTTGTATGGCATGAAACTTGGTGCACAACAATAATAGGTATTTAATATCGTGTAGAAATAGTTTGAATTGAAAAAAATAGTCATATGCATAAAATTACATGCTAAGTTGCGTTTTTAAGGTTTTTAAAGGTTTTTAAGGTTAGAATTGAAAAAAATGGTTTGTTTGGCATGAAACTTGGCACACAACACAATTTGGAATATATTATATTTTTGAAATAGTTATAATTGAAAATAATAGTCATATGTTTGAAATTACGTGCTAAGTAACGATTTTAAGCTTTTTAAAGCTTTTTTAGCACTTTCTCACATAAAATAGTTTAAACTAGGTTTGGTTGGAATAAAACATGGTACGCCGCACTATTTGGTGTATATTATTTTTTTGAAATGGTTAGAATTTAAAACAATAGTCATATGCTTGAAATTGCGTGCTAAGTTGCGTTTTTAAGGATTTTTAAGCTATTGTAACACTTTCTCGCATAAAGAAGTTTGAACTTTGTTTGTTTGGCATGAAAGTTGGCACACATCATTATTTGGTACATATTATTGTGTTTAAATGGTTAGTATTGATAATAATAATGATATGCTTCAAATTACATGATAAGTTGCATTTTAAAGGTTTTAAAACTTTTTTAGCACGTTCTCGAATAAAGTAGTTAAAAGTTGGTTTGTTTGGAATGAAACTTGACACACAATACTATTTGTTATGTATTATTGTATTGAAATGGTTAGTATTAAAAAAATAGTCATAGATGCTTGAAATCATGTGCTTAATTGCGTTTTTACAGTTTTTAAAAAGCGTCTTTGGCACTTTCTCGCGTAAAATAGTTCAAACTTGGTTTGTTTCGCATGAAACTTTCGACACAATAGTATGTGGTGTATATTATTATGTTCAAATCGTTCGAATGTAAAATAATAGTCATGTGCTTGAAATTACATGCAAAGTTGCGTTTTACGGTTTTTTATTCGTTTTTGGCACTTTCTCGCATAACGTCGTTCAAACTGGGTTTGTTTTGCATAAAACATGGCACACAACACGATTTGGTATATATTATTATGTTAAAATGGTTAGAATTGAAAACAATAATCATTAGCTTGAAATTACGTAGTAAGTTGCGTATTTTACCATTTTTCAAACATTTTTCCACTTTATCGAATGAAGTATTTCATACTAGAATGATTTGGCGTGAAACTTGGCACACATTACTATTTGGAATAATATTATTGTGTTAAAATGGTTTGAAAACAATAGTCATATGCTTGAAATTACGTGTTAAGTTGCATTTTTAACGTTTTTAAAGCATTTTTAGCACTTTCTTGCATAAAGTAGTTCAAACTTGATATATTTGGCAAGAAACTTGGCACACAACACTATTACATAAATATTATTGTGTTTAAATGGTTAGAATTGAAAATTATAGTCATATGCTTGAAATAACGTGCTAAATTGCGTTTTTACGATTTTAATGCGTTTTTGCACTTTGTCGCATGAAGTAATTCAAACTTGGTTTGTATAGCATAAAACTTGGCGCACAACAATATTTGGTATTTACTATCGTGTTGAAAGGGTTAGTATTGTCACACTTTCTTGCATAAAGTAGTTCGAACTTCGTTTGTTTGGCGTGAAAGTTGGCACACATCATTGTTTGGTATATATTATTGTGTTGAAATGGTTAGTATTGATAACAATAATTATATGCTTCAAATTACGTGATAAGTTGCGTTTTTAAGGTTTTTAAAGCTTTTTTAGCACGTTCTCGAATAAAGTAGTTCAAAGTTGGTTTGTTTGGAATGAAACTTGGCAGACAATACTATTTGTTATATATTATTGTATTGAAATGGTTAGTCTTAAAAAATAGTCATAGATGCTTGAAATTACGTGCTTATTTGCGTTTTTACAGTTTTTAAAGCTTTTTTGGCACTTTCTGGCGTAAAATAGTTCAAACTTGGTTTGTCTGGCATGAAACTTGCAACACAATAGTATTTGGTATATATTATTATGTTCAGATGGTTAGAATGTAAAACAATAGTTATATGCTTGAAATTACGTGCAAAGTTGCGTTTTAAAGTTTTTTATTCGTTTTTTCGCACTTTCTCGCATAACGTCGTTCAAACATGGTTTGGTTTGCATGAAACATGTCACACAACACAGTTGGTATATATTATTGTGTTAAAATGGTTAGAATTGAAATCAATATTCATTTGCTTGAAATTACGTAGTAAGTTGCGTATTTTACCATTTTTCAATCATTTTTCCACTTTATCGAATCAAGTAGTTCGAACTACCATAGTTTGGCGTGAGACTTGGCGCACATTACTATTTGGAATTATATTATTGTGTTAAAATGGTTTGAAAACAACAATTATATGCTTTAAATTACGAGTTAATTTGCATTTTTAACGTTTTTAAAGCATTTTTAGCACTTTCTTGCATAAAGTAGTTCAAACTTGGTATATTTGGCGTGAAACTTGGCACACCAACACTATTACGTAAATATTATTGTGTTTAAATGGTTAGAATTGAAAACAATAGTCATATGCTTGAAATTACGTGCTAAATTGCGTTTTTACGATTTTTAATGCGTTTCTGCACTTTGTCGCATGAAGTAGTTCAAACTTTGTTTGTATGGCATGAAACTTGGCGCACAACAATATTTGGTATTTACTATCGTGTTAAATGGTTAGGATTGAAAAAAATAGTCATATGCATAAATTTACCTGCTAAGTTGCGTTGTTAAGGTTTTTAATGCTTTTTTAGCACTTTCTTGCATAAATAGTTCAAACTTGGTTTATTTCGCATGAAACTTAGCACACAACACTATTTGGTATATATTATTTTTTTCAAATGGATAGAATTCAAAACAATAGTCATATACTTGATATTAATTGCCAAATTGCGTTTTAATGGTTTTTATGCGTTTTTGGCACTTTTTCGCATCAAGTAGTTCAAAGTTCGTTTGTTTGGCATGAAACTTGGCACACAACACAATTTGGTATATATTATAATTATTAAATAGTCATAATTGAAAATAATAGTCATATGCTTAAAATTACGTGCTAAGTAACGTTTTTAAGCTTTTTAAAGCTTTTTTAGTACTTTCTCACATAAAGTAGTTTAAACTAGTTTTGGTTGGAATAAAACATGGTACGCCGCACTATTTGGTGTATATTATTTTTTTTAAATGGTTAGAATTTAGAACAATAGTCATATGCTTGAAATTACGTCCTAAGTTGCGTTTTTAAGGTTTTTTAAGCTATTGTCACACTTTCTCGTATAAAGTAGCTCGAACTTCGTTTGTTTGGCGTGAAAGTTGGGACACATCATTATTTTGTACATATTATTGTGTTGAAATGGTTAGTATTGATAACAATAATTATATGCTTCAAATTACGTGATAAGTTGCGTTTTTAAGGTTTTTAAAGCTTTTTAAGCACGTTCTCGAATAAAGTAGTTCAAAGTTGGTTTGTTTGGAATGAAACTTGGTACACAATACTATTTATTGTATATTATTGTATTGAAATGGTTAGTATTAAAAAACAGTCATAGATGCTTGAAATTACGTGCTTAATTGCGTTTTTATAGTTTTTAAAGCGTTTTTGGCACTTTCTGGCGTAAAATAGTTCAAACTTAGTTTGTTTAGCATGAAACTTGCGACACAATAGTATTTGGTATATATTATTATGTTGAAATAGTTAGAATGGAAAACAATAGTCATATGCTTGAAATTACGTGCAAAGTTGCGTTTTAAGGTTTTTTATTCGTTTTTCGCACTTTCTCGCATAACGTCGTTCAAACTTAGTTTCTTTTGCATGAAACTTGGCACACAACACAATTTGGTATATATTATTGTGTTAAAATGGTTAGAATTGAAATCAATAATCATTTGCTTGAAATTACGTAGTAAGTTGCATATTTTACCATTTTTCAAACATTTTTCCACT
>NC_080062.1:12142869-12171645 GCF_026212465.1 Amaranthus tricolor | reverse complement strand
TGCGTTTTTAAACGTTTTTGGCACTTTTGCGCATAAAGTAGCTCAAACTTGGTTTGTTTTGCACGAAACGTGGCATACAACACTATATGGTATATATTATTGTGTTTAAGTGGTTAGAATTGAAAATCATAGTCATATGCTAGAAATTACGTGTTAAGTTTTGATTTTATGTGTTTTTAAGCGTTTTTGGAACTTTTGAGCATAAAGTAACTTAGTTTGTAGTGCACGAAACTAGGCACACAACACTATTTGGTATATATTATTGTGTTGAAGTGGTTAGAAATGAAATATTCATATGCTAAAAATTGCGTGTTAAGTTGTGATTTTAAGCGTTTTTGGCACTTTTGCGCATAAGGTAGCTCAAACTTGGTTTGTTTTGCACGAAACTTGGTACACAACACTCTTTGGTATTATAATATTCTATTTGGTATATATTATATTGTTGAAGTGGTTAAAATTTAAAATCATAGTCATATGCTAGAAATTACGTGTTAAGATGCGTTCTTATGCGTTTTTAAGCGTTTTTGTCACTTTTGCGCATAAATTAGCTCTAAGTTAGTTTGTTTTGCACGAAACTTTGCACACAACACTATTTGGTATATAGTTTGTGTTGAAGTGGTTAGAATAGAAAATGATAGTCATATGCTAGAAATTACGTGTTAAGTTGCGATTTTATGCGTTTTTAAACGTTTTTGGGATTGTTGCGCATAAAGTAGCTAAAACTTGGTTTGTTTTGAACGAAACTTGGCACACAACACTATTTCATGTATATTATTGTGTTGAAGTGGTTAGAATTTAAAATCATAGACATATGCTAGAAATTACGTGTTAAGTTGCGATTTTATGCGTTTTCAAGTGTTTTTGGCACTTTTGCGCATAAAAGTAGCTCAAACTTGGTTTGTTTTGCTCGAAACTTGGCACACAACACTATTTGGTATATAGTTTGTGTTGAAGTGGTTAGAATTGAAAATGATAGTCATATGCTAGAAATTACGTGTTAAGTTGCGATTTTATGCGTTTTTAAACGTTTTTGGGATTGTTGCGCATAAAGTAGCTAAAACTTGGTTTATTTTGAACGAAACATGGCACACAATACTATTTGGTATATATTATTGTGTTGAAGTGGTTAGAATTGAAAATCATAGTAATATGCTATAAATTACGTGTTAAGTTGCGATTTTTTGCGTTTTTAAGCGTTTTTGGCACTTTTGCGCATAAAGTAGCTCAAACTTGGTTTGTTTTGCACGAAACTTGGTACACAACACTATTTGTTATATATTATTGTGTTGAAGTGTTTAGAGTTTAAAATCATAGTCATATGTTAGAAATTACGTGTAAAGTTGTGAGTTTATGCGTTTTTATGCGTTTTTTGCACTTTTACGCATAAAGTATAAACTTGGTTTTTTTTTGCACGGAATATGGCACACAACACTATTTGGTATATATTATTCTGTTCAAGTGGTTAGAATTGGAAATCATAGTCATATGCTAGAAATTACATGTGAAGTTGGGATTTATTGCGTTTTTAAGCGTTTTTGGCACTTTTATACATAAAAAACTTGGTTTCTTTTCGTCGAAACTTTGCACACAACACTATTTGGTATATATTATTGTGTTGAAGTGGTTAGAACTAAAAATCATAGTCATATGCTAGAAATTACGTAAAGTTGCGATTTTATGCGTTTTTAAACGTTTTTGGCACTTTTGCGCATAAAGTAGCTCAAACTTGGTTTGTTTTGCACGAAACGTGGCATACAACACTATATGGTATATATTATTGTGTTTAAGTGGTTAGAATTGAAAATCATAGTCATATGCTAGAAATTACGTGTTAAGTTTTGATTTTATGTGTTTTTAAGCGTTTTTGGAACTTTTGAGCATAAAGTAACTTAGTTTGTAGTGCACGAAACTAGGCACACAACACTATTTGGTATATATTATTGTGTTGAAGTGGTTAGAAATGAAATATTCATATGCTAAAAATTGCGTGTTAAGTTGTGATTTTAAGCGTTTTTGGCACTTTTGCGCATAAGGTAGCTCAAACTTGGTTTGTTTTGCACGAAACTTGGTACACAACACTCTTTGGTATTATAATATTCTATTTGGTATATATTATATTGTTGAAGTGGTTAAAATTTAAAATCATAGTCATATGCTAGAAATTACGTGTTAAGATGCGTTCTTATGCGTTTTTAAGCGTTTTTGTCACTTTTGCGCATAAATTAGCTCTAAGTTAGTTTGTTTTGCACGAAACTTTGCACACAACACTATTTGGTATATAGTTTGTGTTGAAGTGGTTAGAATAGAAAATGATAGTCATATGCTAGAAATTACGTGTTAAGTTGCGATTTTATGCGTTTTTAAACGTTTTTGGGATTGTTGCGCATAAAGTAGCTAAAACTTGGTTTGTTTTGAACGAAACTTGGCACACAACACTATTTCATGTATATTATTGTGTTGAAGTGGTTAGAATTTAAAATCATAGACATATGCTAGAAATTACGTGTTAAGTTGCGATTTTATGCGTTTTCAAGTGTTTTTGGCACTTTTGCGCATAAAAGTAGCTCAAACTTGGTTTGTTTTGCTCGAAACTTGGCACACAACACTATTTGGTATATAGTTTGTGTTGAAGTGGTTAGAATTGAAAATGATAGTCATATGCTAGAAATTACGTGTTAAGTTGCGATTTTATGCGTTTTTAAACGTTTTTGGGATTGTTGCGCATAAAGTAGCTAAAACTTGGTTTATTTTGAACGAAACATGGCACACAATACTATTTGGTATATATTATTGTGTTGAAGTGGTTAGAATTGAAAATCATAGTAATATGCTAAAAATTACGTGTTAAGTTGCGATTTTTTGCGTTTTTAAGCGTTTTTGGCACTTTTGCGCATAAAGTAGCTCAAACTTGGTTTGTTTTGCACGAAACTTGGTACACAACACTATTTGTTATATATTATTGTGTTGAAGTGTTTAGAGTTTAAAATCATAGTCATATGTTAGAAATTACGTGTAAAGTTGTGAGTTTATGCGTTTTTATGCGTTTTTTGCACTTTTACGCATAAAGTATAAACTTGGTTTTTTTTTGCACGGAATATGGCACACAACACTATTTGGTATATATTATTCTGTTCAAGTGGTTAGAATTGGAAATCATAGTCATATGCTAGAAATTACATGTGAAGTTGGGATTTATTGCGTTTTTAAGCGTTTTTGGCACTTTTATACATAAAGTAGCTCAAACTTGGTTTCTTTTGCTCGAAACTTTGCACACAACACTATTTGGTATATATTATTATGTTGAAGTGGTTAGAACTAAAAATCATAGTCATATGCTAGAAATTACGTAAAGTTGCGATTTTATGCGTTTTTAAACGTTTTTGGCACTTTTGCGCATAAAGTAGCTCAAACTTGGTTTGTTTTGCACGAAACGTGGCATACAACACTATATGGTATATATTATTGTGTTTAAGTGGTTAGAATTGAAAATCATAGTCATATGCTAGAAATTACGTGTTAAGTTTTGATTTTATGTGTTTTTAAGCGTTTTTGGCACTTTTGGGCATAAAGTAACTTAGTTTGTAGTGCACGAAACTAAGCACACAACACTATTTGGTATATATTATTGTGTTGAAGTGGTTAGAAATGAAATATTCATATGCTAAAAATTGCGTGTTAAGTTGTGATTTTATGCGTTTTTAAGCGTTTTTGGCACTTTTGCGCATAAGGTAGCTCAAACTTGGTTTGTTTTGCACGAAACTTGGTACACAACACTCTTTGGTATTATAATATTCTATTTGGTATATATTATATTGTTGAAGTGGTTAAAATTTAAAATCATAGTCATATGCTAGAAATTACGTGTTAAGATGCGTTCTTATGCGTTTTTAAGCGTTTTTGTCACTTTTGCGCATAACTTAGCTCTAAGTTAGTTTGTTTTGCACGAAACTTTGCACACAACACTATTTGGTATATAGTTTGTGTTGAAGTGGTTAGAATTGAAAATGATAGTCATATGCTAGAAATTACGTGTTAAGTTGCGCTTTTATGCGTTTTTAAACGTTTTTGGGGTTGTTGCGCATAAAGTAGCTAAAACTTGGTTTGTATTGAACGAAACTTGGCACACAACACTATTTGGTGTATATTATTGTGTTGAAGTGGTTAGAATTTAAAATCATAGACATATGCTAGAAATTACGTGTTAAGTTGCGATTTTATGCGTTTTCAAGTGTTTTTGGCACTTTTGCGCATAAAAGTAGCTCAAACATGGTTTGTTTTGCTCGAAACTTGGCACACAACACTATTTGGTATATAGTTTGTGTTGAAGTGGTTAGAATTGAAAATGATAGTCATATGCTAGAAATTACGTGTTAAGTTGCGATTTTTTGCGTTTTTAAGCGTTTTTGGCACTTTTGCGCATAAAGTAGCTCAAACTTGGTTTGTTTTGCTCGAAACTTGGTACACAACACTATTTGTTATATATTATTGTGTTGAAGTGTTTAGAGTTTAAAATCATAGTCATATGTTAGAAATTACGTGTAAAGTTTTGAGTTTATGCGTTTTTTGCACTTTTACGCATAAAGTATAAACTTGGTTTTTTTTGCACGGAATATGGCACACAACACTATTTGGTATATATTATTCTGTTCAAGTGGTTAGAATTGGAAATCATAGTCATATGCTAGAAATTACATGTGAAGTTGGGATTTATTGCGTTTTTAAGCGTTTTTGGCACTTTTATACATAAAGTAGCTCAAACTTGGTTTCTTTTGCTCGAAACTTTGCACACAACACTATTTGGTATATATTATTGTGTTGAAGTGGTTAGAACTAAAAATCATAGTCAGATGCTAGAAATTACGTAAAGTTGCGATTTTATGCGTTTTTAAACGTTTTTGGGATTGTTGCGCATAAAGTAGCTAAAACTTGGTTTGTTTTGCACGAAACTTGGTACACAACACTATTTGTTATATATTATTGTGTTGAAGTGTTTAGAGTTTAAAATCATAGTCATATGTTAGAAATTACGTGTAAAGTTGTGAGTTTATGCGTTTTTATGCGTTTTTTGCACTTTTACGCATAAAGTATAAACTTGGTTTTTTTTGCACGGAATATGGCACACAACACTATTTGGTATATATTATTCTGTTCAAGTGGTTAGAATTGGAAATCATAGTCATATGCTAGAAATTACATGTGAAGTTGGGATTTATTGCGTTTTTAAGCGTTTTTGGCACTTTTATACATAAAGTAGCTCAAACTTGGTTTCTTTTGCTCGAAACTTTGCACACAACACTATTTGGTATATATTATTGTGTTGAAGTGGTTAGAACTAAAAATCATAGTCATATGCTAGAAATTACGTAAAGTTGCGATTTTATGCGTTTTTAAGCGTTTTTGGCACTTTTGCGCATAAGGTAGCTCAAACTTGGTTTGTTTTGCACGAAACTTGGTACACAACACTCTTTGGTATTATAATATTCTATTTGGTATATATTATATTGTTGAAGTGGTTAAAATTTAAAATCATAGTCATATGCTAGAAATTACGTGTTAAGATGCGTTCTTATGCGTTTTTAAGCGTTTTTGTCACTTTTGCGCATAAATTAGCTCTAAGTTAGTTTGTTTTGCACGAAACTTTGCACACAACACTATTTGGTATATAGTTTGTGTTGAAGTGGTTAGAATTGAAAATGATAGTCATATGCTAGAAATTACGTGTTAAGTTGCGATTTTATGCGTTTTTAAACGTTTTTGGGATTGTTGCGCATAAAGTAGCTAAAACTTGGTTTGTTTTGAACGAAACTTGGCACACAACACTATTTGGTGTATATTATTGTGTTGAAGTGGTTAGAATTTAAAATCATAGACATATGCTAGAAATTACGTGTTAAGTTGCGATTTTATGCGTTTTCAAGTGTTTTTGGCACTTAAGCGCATAAAAGTAGCTCAAACTTGGTTTGTTTTGCTCGAAACTTGGCACACAACACTATTTGGTATATAGTTTGTGTTGAAGTGGTTAGAATTGAAAATGATAGTCATATGCTAGAAATTACGTGTTAAGTTGCGATTTTATGCGTTTTTAAACGTTTTTGGGATTGTTGCGCATAAAGTAGCTAAAACTTGGTTTGTTTTGAACGAAACATGGCACACAATACTATTTGGTATATATTATTGTGTTGAAGTGGTTAGAATTGAAAATCATAGTAATATGCTAAAAATTACGTGTTAAGTTGCGATTTTTTGCGTTTTTAAGCGATTTTGGCACTTTTGCGCATAAAGTAGCTCAAACTTGGTTTGTTTTGCACGAAACTTGGTACACAACACTATTTGTTATATATTATTGTGTTGAAGTGTTTAGAGTTTAAAATCATAGTCATATGTTAGAAATTACGTGTAAAGTTGTGAGTTTATGCGTTTTTATGCGTTTTTTGCACTTTTACGCATAAAGTATAAACTTGGTTTTTTTTGCACGGAATATGGCACACAACACTATTTGGTATATATTATTCTGTTCAAGTGGTTAGAATTGGAAATCATAGTCATATGCTAGAAATTACATGTGAAGTTGGGATTTATTGCGTTTTTAAGCGTTTTTGGCACTTTTATACATAAAGTAGCTCAAACTTGGTTTCTTTTGCTCGAAACTTTGCACACAACACTATTTGGTATATATTATTGTGTTGAAGTGGTTCGAACTAAAAATGATAGTCATATGCTAGAAATTACGTATTAAGTTGCGATTTTATGCGTTTTTAAACGTTTTTGGCACTTTTGCGCATAAAGTAGCTAAAACTTGGTTTGTTTTGAACGAAACTTGGCATACAACACTATTTGGTGTATATTATTGTGTTGAAGTGGTTAGAATTTAAAATCACAGACATATGCTAGAAATTACGTGTTAAGTTGCGATTTTATGCGTTTTAAAACGTTTTTGGCACTTTTGCGCATAAAGTAGCTCAAACTTGGTTTGTTTTGCACGAAACGTGGCATACAACACTATATGGTATATATTATTGTGTTTTAGTGGTTAGAATTGAAAATCATAGTCATATGCTAGAAATTACGTGTTAAGTTTTGATTTTATGTGTTTTTAAGCGTTTTTGGCACTTTTGAGCATAAAGTAACTTAGTTTGTAGTGCACGAAACTTGGCTCAAAACACTATTTGGTATATATTATTGTGTTGAAGTGGTTCGAATTGAAATATTCATATGCTAAAAATTGCGTGTTAAGTTGTGATTTTATGCGTTTTTAAGCGTTTTTGGCACTTTTGCGCATAAAGTAGCTCAAACTTGGTTTGTTTTGCACGAAACTTGGTACACAACACTCTTTGGTATTATAATATTCTATTTGGTATATATTATATTGTTGAAGTGGTTAAAATTTAAAATCATAGTCATATGCTAGAAATTACGTGTTAAGATGCGTTCTTATGCGTTTTTAAGCGTTTTTTTCACTTTTGCGCATAAATTAGCTCTAAGTTAGTTTGTTTTGCACGAAACTTTGCACACAACACTATTTGGTATATAGTTTGTGTTGAAGTGGTTAGAATTGAAAATGATAGTCATATGCTAGAAATTACGTGTTAAGTTGCGATTTTATGCGTTTTTAAACGTTTTTGGGATTGTTGCGCATAAAGTAGCTAAAACTTGGTTTGTTTTGAACGAAACTTGGCACAAAACACTATTTTGTGTATATTATTGTGTTGAAGTAGTTAGAATTTAAAATCATAGACATATGCTAGAAATTACGTGTTAAATTGCGATTTTATGCGTTTTCAAGTGCTTTTGGCACTTTTGCGCATAAAAGTAGCTCAAACTTGGTTTGTTTTGCTCGAAACTTGGCACACAACACTATTTGGTATATAGTTTGTGTTGAACTGGTTAGAATTGAAAATGATAGTCATATGCTAGAAATTACGTGTTAAGTTGCGATTTTATGCGTTTTTAAACGTTTTTGGGATTGTTGCGCATAAAGTAGCTAAAACTTGGTTTGTTTTGAACGAAACATGGCACACAATACTATTTGGTATATATTATTGTGTTGAAGTGGTTAGAATTGAAAATCATAGTAATATGCTAAAAATTACGTGTTAAGTTGCGATTTTTTGCGTTTTTAAGCGTTTTTGGCACTTTTGCGCATAAAGTAGCTCAAACTTGGTTTGTTTTGCACGAAACTTGGTACACAACACTATTTGTTATATATTATTGTGTTGAAGTGTTTAGAGTTTAAAATCATAGTCATATGTTAGAAATTACGTGTAAAGTTGTGAGTTTATGCGTTTTTATGCGTTTTTTGCACTTTTACGCATAAAGTATAAACTTGGTTTTTTTTGCACGGAATATGGCACACAACACTATTTGGTATATATTATTCTGTTGAAGTGCTTAGAATTGGAAATCATACTCATATGCTAGAAATAACATGTGAAGTTGGGATTTATTGCGTTTTTAAGCGTTTTTGGCACTTTTATACATAAAGTAGCTCAAACTTGGTTTCTTTTGCTCGAAACTTTGCACACAACACTATTTGGTATATATTATTGTGTTGAAGTGGTTAGAACTAAAAATCATAGTCATATGCTAGAAATTACGTAAAGTTGCGATTTTATGCGTTTTTAAACGTTTTTGGCACTTTTGCGCATAAAGTAGCTCAAACTTGGTTTGTTTTGCACGAAACGTGGCATACAACACTATATGGTATATATTATTGTGTTTAAGTGGTTAGAATTGAAAATCATAGTCATATGCTAGAAATTACGTGTTAAGTTTTGATTTTATGTGTTTTTAAGCGTTTTTGGCACTTTTGAGCATAAAGTAACTTAGTTTGTAGTGCACGAAACTTGGCACAAAACACTATTTGGTATATATTATTGTGTTGAAGTGGTTAGAATTGAAATATTCATATGCTAAAAATTGCGTGTTAAGTTGTGATTTTATGCGTTTTTAAGCGTTTTTGGCACTTTTGCGCATAAAGTAGCTTAAACTTGGTTTGTTTTGCACGAAACTTAGTACACAACACTCTTTGGTATTATAATATTCTATTTGGTATATATTATATTGTTGAAGTGGTTATAATTTAAAATCATAGTCATATGCTAGAAATTACGTGTTAAGATGCGTTCTTATGCGTTTTTAAGCGTTTTTGTCACTTTTGCGCATAAATTAGCTCTAAGTTTGTTTGTTTTGCACGAAACTTTGCACACAACACTATTTGGTATATAGTTTGTGTTGAAGTGGTTAGAATTGAAAATGATAGTCATATGCTAGAAATTACGTGTTAAGTTGCGATTTTATGCGTTTTTAAACGTTTTTGGGATTGTTGCGCATAAAGTAGCTAAAACTTGGTTTGTTTTGAACGAAACTTCGCACACAACAATATTTGGTGTATATTATTGTGTTGAAGTGGTTAGAATTTAAAATCATAGACATATGCTAGAAATTACGTGTTAAGTTGCGATTTTATGCGTTTTCAAGTGTTTTTGGCACTTTTGCGCATAAAAGTAGCTCAAACTTGGTTTGTTTTGCTCGAAACTTGGCACACAACACTATTTTGTATATAGTTTGTGTTGAAGTGGTTAGAATTGAAAATGATAGTCATATGCTAGAAATTACGTGTTAAGTTGCGATTTTATATGTTTTTAAACGTTTTTGGGATTGTTGCGCATAAAGTAGCTAAAACTTGGTTTGTTTTGAACGAAACATGGCACACAATACTATTTGGTATATATTATTGTGTTGAAGTGGTTAGAATTGAAAATCATAGTAATATGCTAAAAATTACGTGTTAAGTTGCGATTTTTTGCGTTTTTAAGCGTTTTTGGCACTTTTGCGCATAAAGTAGCTCAAACTTGGTTTGTTTTGCACGAAACTTGGTACACAACACTATTTGTTATATATTATTGTGTTGAAGTGTTTAGAGTTTAAAATCATAGTCATATGTTAGAAATTACGTGTAAAGTTGTGAGTTTATGCGTTTTTATGCGTTTTTTGCACTTTTACGCATAAAGTATAAACTTGGTTTTTTTTGCACGGAATATGGCACACAACACTATTTGGTATATATTATTCTGTTGAAGTGCTTAGAATTGGAAATCATACTCATATGCTAGAAATTACATGTGAAGTTGGGATTTATTGCGTTTTTAAGCGTTTTTGGCACTTTTATACATAAAGTAGCTCAAACTTGGTTTCTTTTGCTCGAAACTTTGCACACAACACTATTTGGTATATATTATTGTGTTGAAGTGGTTAGAACTAAAAATCATAGTCATATGCTAGAAATTACGTAAAGTTGCGATTTTATGCGTTTTTAAACGTTTTTGGCACTTTTGCGCATAAAGTAGCTTAAACTTGGTTTGTTTTGCACGAAACGTGGCATACAACACTATATGGTATATATTATTGTGTTTAAGTGGTTAGAATTGAAAATAATAGTCATATGCTAGAAATTACGTGTTAAGTTTTGATTTTATGTGTTTTTAAGCGTTTTTGGCACTTTTGAGCATAAAGTAACTTAGTTTGTAGTGCACGAAACTTGGCACACAACACTATTTGATATATATTATTGTGTTGAAGTGGTTAGAAATGAAATATTCATATGCTAAAAATTGCGTGTTAAGTTGTGATTTTATGCGTTGTTAAGCGTTTTTGGCACTTTTGCGCATAAGGTAGCTCAAACTTGGTTTGTTTTGCACGAAACTTGGTACACAACACTCTTTGGTATTACAATATTCTATTTGGTATATATTATATTGTTGAAGTGGTTAAAATTTAAAATCATAGTCATATGCTAGAAATTACGTGTTAAGATGCGTTCTTATGCGTTTTTAAGCGTTTTTGTCACTTTTGCGCATAAATTAGCTCTAAGTTAGTTTGTTTTGCACGAAACTTTACACACAACACTATTTGGTATATAGTTTGTGTTGAAGTGGTTAGAATTGAAAATGATAGTCATATGCTAGAAATTACGTGTTAAGTTGCGATTTAATGCGTTTTTAAACGTTTTTGGGATTGTTGCGCATAAAGTAGCTAAAACTTGGTTTGTTTTGAACGAAACTTGGCACACAACACTATTTGGTGTATATTATTGTGTTGAAGTGGTTAGAATTTAAAATCATAGACATATGCTAGAAATTACATGTTAAGTTGCGATTTTATGCGTTTTCAAGTGTTTTTGGCACTTTTGCGCATAAAAGTAGCTCAAACTTGGTTTGTTTTGCTCGAAACTTGGCACACAACACTATTTGGTATATAGTTTGTGTTGAAGTGGTTAGAATTGAAAATGATAGTCATATGCTAGAAATTACGTGTTAAGTTGCGATTTTATACGTTTTTAAACGTTTTTGGGATTGTTGCGCATAAAGTAGCTAAAACTTGGTTTGTTTTGAACGAAACATGGCACACAATACTATTTGGTATATATTATTGTGTTGAAGTGGTTAGAATTTAAAATAATAGTAATATGCTAAAAATTACGTGTTAAGTTGCGATTTTTTGCGTTTTTAAGCATTTTTGGCACTTTTGCGCATAAAGTAGCTCAAACTTGGTTTGTTTTGCACGAAACTTGGTACACAACACTATTTGTTATATATTATTGTGTTGAAGTGTTTAGAGTTTAAAATCATAGTCATATGTTAGAAATTACGTGTAAAGTTGTGAGTTTATGCGTTTTTATGCGTTTTTTGCACTTTTACGCATAAAGTATAAACTTGGTTTTTTTTGCACGGAATATGGCACACAACACTATTTGGTATATATTATTCTGTTCAAGTGGTTAGAATTGGAAATCATACTCATATGCTAGAAATTACATGTGAAGTTGGGATTTATTGCGTTTTTAAGCGTTTTTGGCACTTTTATACATAAAGTAGCTCAAACTTGGTTTCTTTTGCTCGAAACTTTGCACACAACACTATTTGGTATATATTATTGTGTTGAAGTGGTTAGAACTAAAAATCATAGTCATATGCTAGAAATTACGTAAAGTTGCGATTTTATGCGTTTTTAAACGTTTTTGGCACTTTTGCGCATAAAGTAGCTCAAACTTGGTTTGTTTTGCACGAAACTTGGCATACAACACTATATGGTATATATTATTGTGTTTAAGTGGTTAGAATTGAAAATCATAGGCATATGCTAGAAATTACGTGTCAAGTTTTGATTTTATATGTTTTTAAGCGTTTTTGGCACTTTTGAGCATAAAGTAACTTAGTTTGTAGTGCACGAAACTTGGCACACAACACTATTTGGTATATATTATTGTGTTGAAGTGGTTAGAAATGAAATATTCATATGCTAAAAATTGCGTGTTAAGTTGTGATTTTATGCGTTGTTAAGCGTTTTTGGCACTTTTGCGCATAAGGTAGCTCAAACTTGGTTTGTTTTGCACGAAACTTGGTACACAACACTCTTTGGTATTATAATATTCTATTTGGTATATATTATATTGTTGAAGTGGTTAAAATTTAAAATCATAGTCATATGCTAGAAATTACGTGTTAAGATGCGTTCTTATGCGTTTTTAAGCGTTTTTGTCACTTTTGCGCATAAATTAGCTCTAAGTTAGTTTGTTTTGCACGAAACTTTGCACACAACACTATTTGGTGTATAGTTTGTGTTGAAGTGGTTAGAATTGAAAATGATAGTCATATGCTAGAAATTACGTGTTAAGTTGCGATTTTATGCGTTTTTAAACGTTTTTGGGATTGTTGCGCATAAAGTAGCTAAAACTTGGTTTGTTTTGAACGAAACTTGGCACACAACACTATTTGGTGTATATTATTGTGTTGAAGTGGTTAGAATTTAAAATCATAGACATATGCTAGAAATTACGTGTTAAGTTGCGATTTTATGCGTTTTCAAGTGTTTTTGGCACTTTTGCGCATAAAAGTAGCTCAAACTTGGTTTGTTTTGCTCGAAACTTGGCACACAACACTATTTGGTATATAGTTTGTGTTGAAGTGGTTAGAATTGAAAATGATAGTCATATGCTAGAAATTACGTGTTAAGTTGCGATTTTATGCGTTTTTAAACGTTTTTGGGATTGTTGCGCATAAAGTAGCTAAAACTTGGTTTGTTTTGAACGAAACATGGCACACAATACTATTTGGTATATATTATTGTGTTGAAGTGGTTAGAATTTAAAATCATAGTAATATGCTAAAAATCACTTTTTAAGTTGCGATTTTTTGCGTTTTTAAGCGTTTTTGGCACTTTTGCGCATAAAGTAGCTCAAACTTGGTTTGTTTTGCACGAAACTTGGTACACAACACTATTTGTTATATATTATTGTGTTGAAGTGTTTAGAGTTTAAAATCATAGTCATATGTTAGAAATTACGTGTAAAGTTGTGAGTTTATGCGTTTTTATGCGTTTTTTGCACTTTTACGCATAAAGTATAAACTTGGTTTTTTTTGCACGGAATATGGCACACAACACTATTTGGTATATATTATTCTGTTGAAGTGCTTAGAATTGGAAATCATACTCATATGCTAGAAATTACATGTGAAGTTGGGATTTATTGCGTTTTTAAGCGTTTTTGGCACTTTTATACATAAAGTAGCTCAAACTTGGTTTCTTTTGCTCGAAACTTTGCACACAACACTATTTGGTATATATTATTGTGTTGAAGTGGTTAGAACTAAAAATCATAGTCATATGCTAGAAATTACGTAAAGTTGCGATTTTATGCGTTTTTAAACGTTTTTGGCACTTTTGCGCATAAAGTAGCTCAAACTTGGTTTGTTTTGCACGAAACGTGGCATACAACACTATATGGTATATATTATTGTGTTTAAGTGGTTAGAATTGAAAATCATAGTCATATGCTAGAAATTACGTGTTAAGTTTTGATTTTATGTGTTTTTAAGCGTTTTTGGCACTTTTGAGCATAAAGTAACTTAGTTTGTAGTGCACGAAACTTGGCACAAAACACTATTTGGTATATATTATTGTGTTGAAGTGGTTAATATTGAAATATTCATATGCTAAAAATTGCGTGTTAAGTTGTGATTTTATGCGTTTTTAAGCGTTTTTGGCACTTTTGCGCATAAAGTAGCTTAAACTTGGTTTGTTTTGCACGAAACTTAGTACACAACACTCTTTGGTATTATAATATTCTATTTGGTATATATTATATTGTTGAAGTGGTTATAATTTAAAATCATAGTCATATGCTAGAAATTACGTGTTAAGATGCGTTCTTATGCGTTTTTAAGCGTTTTTGTCACTTTTGCGCATAAATTAGCTCTAAGTTTTTTTGTTTTGCACGAAACTTTGCACACAACACTATTTGGTATATAGTTTGTGTTGAAGTGGTTAGAATTGAAAATGATAGTCATATGCTAGAAATTACGTGTTAAGTTGCGATTTTATGCGTTTTTAAACGTTTTTGGGATTGTTGCGCATAAAGTAGCTAAAACTTGGTTTGTTTTGAACGAAACTTGGCACACAACAATATTTGGTGTATATTATTGTGTTGAAGTGGTTAGAATTTAAAATCATAGACATATGCTAGAAATTACGTGTTAAGTTGCGATTTTATGCGTTTTCAAGTGTTTTTGGCACTTTTGCGCATAAAAGTAGCTCAAACTTGGTTTGTTTTGCTCGAAACTTGGCACACAACACTATTTTGTATATAGTTTGTGTTGAAGTGGTTAGAATTGAAAATGATAGTCATATGCTAGAAATTACGTGTTAAGTTGCGATTTTATACGTTTTTAAACGTTTTTGGGATTGTTGCGCATAAAGTAGCTAAAACTTGGTTTGTTTTGAACGAAACATGGCACACAATACTATTTGGTATATATTATTGTGTTGAAGTGGTTAGAATTGAAAATCATAGTAATATGCTAAAAATTACGTGTTAAGTTGCGATTTTTTGCGTTTTTAAGCGTTTTTGGCACTTTTGCGCATAAAGTAGCTCAAACTTGGTTTGTTTTGCACGAAACTTGGTACACAACACTATTTGTTATATATTATTGTGTTGAAGTGTTTAGAGTTTAAAATCATAGTCATATGTTAGAAATTACGTGTAAAGTTGTGAGGTTATGCGTTTTTTATGCGTTTTTTGCACTTTTACGCATAAAGTATAAACTTGGTTTTTTTTTGCACGGAATATGGCACACAACACTATTTGGTATATATTATTCTGTTGAAGTGCTTAGAATTGGAAATCATACTCATATGCTAGAAATTACATGTGAAGTTGGGATTTATTGCGTTTTTTAAGCGTTTTTGGCACTTTTATACATAAAGTAGCTCAAACTTGGTTTCTTTTGCTCGAAACTTTGCACACAACACTATTTGGTATATATTATTGTGTTGAAGTGGTTAGAACTAAAAATCATAGTCATATGCTAGAAATTACGTAAAGTTGCGATTTTATGCGTTTTTAAACGTTTTTGGCACTTTTGCGCATAAAGTAGCTCAAACTTGGTTTGTTTTGCACGAAACGTGGCATACAACACTATATGGTATATATTATTGTGTTTAAGTGGTTAGAATTGAAAATCATAGTCATATGCTAGAAATTACGTGTTAAGTTTTGATTTTATGTGTTTTTAAGCGTTTTTGGCACTTTTGAGCATAAAGTAACTTAGTTTGTAGTGCACGAAACTTGGCACAAAACACTATTTGGTATATATTATTGTGTTGAAGTGGTTAGAATTGAAATATTCATATGCTAAAAATTGCGTGTTAAGTTGTGATTTTATGCGTTTTTAAGCGTTTTTGGCACTTTTGCGCATAAAGTAGCTTAAACTTGGTTTGTTTTGCACGAAACTTAGTACACAACACTCTTTGGTATTATAATATTCTATTTGGTATATATTATATTGTTGAAGTGGTTATAATTTAAAATCATAGTCATATGCTAGAAATTACGTGTTAAGATGCGTTCTTATGCGTTTTTAAGCGTTTTTGTCACTTTTGCGCATAAATTAGCTCTAAGTTTGTTTGTTTTGCACGAAACTTTGCACACAACACTATTTGGTATATAGTTTGTGTTGAAGTGGTTAGAATTGAAAATGATAGTCATATGCTAGAAATTACGTGTTAAGTTGCGATTTTATGCGTTTTTAAACGTTTTTGGGATTGTTGCGCATAAAGTAGCTAAAACTTGGTTTGTTTTGATCGAAACTTGGCACACAACACTATTTGGTGTATATTATTGTGTTGAAGTGGTTAGAATTTAAAATCATAGACATATGCTAGAAATTACGTGTTAAGTTGCGATTTTATGCGTTTTCAAGTGTTTTTGGCACTTTTGCGCATAAAAGTAGCTCAAACTTGGTTTGTTTTGCTCGAAACTTGGCACACAACACTATTTTGTATATAGTTTGTGTTGAAGTGGTTAGAATTGAAAATGATAGTCATATGCTAGAAATTACGTGTTAAGTTGCGATTTTATGCGTTTTTTAACGTTTTTGGGATTGTTGGGCATAAAGTAGCTAAAACTTGGTTTGTTTTGAACGAAACATGGCACACAATACTATTTGGTATATATTATTGTGTTGAAGTGGTTAGAATTGAAAATCATAGTAATATGCTAAAAATTACGTGTTAAGTTGCGATTTTTTGCGTTTTTAAGCGTTTTTGGCACTTTTGCGCATAAAGTAGCTCAAACTTGGTTTGTTTTGCACGAAACTTGGTACACAACACTATTTGTTATATATTATTGTGTTGAAGTGTTTAGAGTTTAAAATCATAGTCATATGTTAGAAATTACGTGTAAAGTTGTGAGTTTATGCGTTTTTATGCGTTTTTTGCACTTTTACGCATAAAGTATAAACTTGGTTTTTTTTTGCACGGAATATGGCACACAACACTATTTGGTATATATTATTCTGTTGAAGTGCTTAGAATTGGAAATCATACTTATATGCTAGAAATTACATGTGAAGTTGGGATTTATTGCGTTTTTAAGCGTTTTTGGCACTTTTATACATAAAGTAGCTCAAACTTGGTTTCTTTTGCTCGAAACTTTGCACACAACACTATTTGGTATATATTATTGTGTTGAAGTGGTTAGAACTAAAAATCATAGTCATATGCTAGAAATTACGTAAAGTTGCGATTTTATGCGTTTTTAAACGTTTTTGGCACTTTTGCGCATAAAGTAGCTCAAACTTGGTTTGTTTTGCACGAAACGTGGCATACAACACTATATGGTATATATTATTGTGTTTAAGTGGTTAGAATTGAAAATCATAGTCATATGCTAGAAATTACGTGTTAAGTTTTGATTTTATGTGTTTTTAAGCGTTTTTGGCACTTTTGAGCATAAAGTAACTTAGTTTGTAGTGCACGAAACTTGGCACAAAACACTATTTGGTATATATTATGGTGTTGAAGTGGTTAGAATTGAAATATTCATATGCTAAAAATTGCGTGTTATGCGTTTTTAAGCGTTTTTGGCACTTTTGCGCATAAAGTAGCTTAAACTTGGTTTGTTTTGCACGAAACTTGGTACACAACACTCTTTGGTATTATAATATTCTATTTGGTATATATTATATTGTTGAAGTGGTTAAAATTTAAAATCATAGTCATATGCTAGAAATTACGTGTTAAGATGCGTTCTTATGCGTTTTTAAGCGTTTTTTTCACTTTTGCGCATAAATTAGCTCTAAGTTAGTTTGTTTTTGCCACGAAACTTTGCACACAACACTATTTGGTATATAGTTTGTGTTGAAGTGGTTAGAATTGAAAATGATAGTCATATGCCTAGAAATTACGTGTTAAGTTGCGATTTTATGCGTTTTTAAACGTTTTTGGGATTGTTGCGCATAAAGTAGCTAAAACTAGGTTTGTTTTGAACGAAACTTGGCACACAACACTATTTTGTGTATATTATTGTGTTGAAGTGGTTAGAATTTAAAATCATAGACATATGCTAGAAATTACGTGTTAAATTGCGATTTTATGCGTTTTCAAGTGCTTTTGGCACTTTTGCGCATAAAAGTAGCTCAAACTTGGTTTGTTTTGCTCGAAACTTGGCACACAACACTATTTGGTATATAGTTTGTGTTGAAGTGGTTAGAATTGAAAATGATAGTCATATGCTAGAAATTACGTGTTAAGTTGCGATTTTATGCGTTTTTAAACGTTTTTGGGATTGTTGCGCATAAAGTAGCTAAAACTTGGTTTGTTTTGAACGAAACATGGCACACAATACTATTTGGTATATATTATTGTGTTGAAGTGGTTAGAATTGAAAATCATACTAATATGCTAAAAATTACGTGTTAAGTTGCGATTTTTTTGCGTTTTTAAGCGTTTTTGGCACTTTTGCGCATAAAGTAGCTCAAACTTGGTTTGTTTTGCACGAAACTTGGTACACAACACTATTTGTTATATATTATTGTGTTGAAGTGTTTAGAGTTTAAAATCATAGTCATATGTTAGAAATTACGTGTAAAGTTGTGAGTTTATGCGTTTTTATGCGTTTTTTGCACTTTTACGCATAAAGTATAAACTTGGTTTTTTTTGCACGGAATATGGGCACACAACACTATTTGGTATATATTATTCTGTTGAAGTGCTTAGAATTGGAAATCATACTCATATGCTAGAAATTACATGTGAAGTTGGGATTTATTGCGTTTTTAAGCGTTTTTGGCACTTTTATACATAAAGTAGCTCATACTTGGTTTCTTTTGCTCGAAACTTTGCACACAACACGATTTGGTATATATTATTGTGTTGAAGTGGTTAGAACTAAAAATCATAGTCATATGCTAGAAATTACGTAAAGTTGCGATTTTATGCGTTTTTAAAACGTTTTTGGCACTTTTGCGCATAAAGTAGCTCAAACTTGGTTTGTTTTGCACGAAACGTGGCATACAACACTATATGGTATATATTATTGTGTTTAAGATGTTAGAATTGAAAATCATAGTCATATGCTAGAAATTAAGTGTTAAGTTTTGATTTTATGTGTTTTTTAAGCGTTTTTGGCACTTTGAGCATAAAGTAACTTAGTTTGTAGTGCACGAAACTTGGCACAAAACACTATTTGGTATATATTATTGTGTTGAAGTGGTTAGAATTGAAATATTCATATGCTAAAAATTGCGTGTTAAGTTGTGATTTTATGCGTTTTTAAGCGTTTTTGGCACTTTTGCGCATAAAGTAGCTCAAACTTGGTTTGTTTTGCACGAAACTTGGTACACAACACTCTTTGGTATTATAATATTCTATTTGGTATATATTATATTGTTGAAGTGGTTAAAATTTAAAATCATAGTCATATGCTAGAAATTACGTGTTAAGATGCGTTCTTATGTGTTTTTAAGTGTTTTTGTCACTTTTGCGCATAAATTAGCTCTAAGTTAGTTTGTTTTGCACGAAACTTTGCACACAACACTATTTGGTATATAGTTTGTGTTGAAGTGGTTAGAATTGAAAATGATAGTCATATGCTAGAAATTACGTGTTAAGTTGCGATTTTATGCGTTTTTAAACGTTTTTGGGATTGTTGCGCATAAAGTAGCTAAAACTTGGTTTGTTTTGAACGAAACTTGGCACACAACACTATTTGGTGTATATTATTGTGTTGAAGTGGTTAGAATTTAAAATCATAGACATATGCTAGAAATTACGTGTTAAATTGCGATTTTATGCGTTTTCAAGTGCTTTTGGCAGTTTTGCGCATAAAAGTAGCTCAAACTTGGTTTGTTTTGCTCGAAACTTGGCACACAACACTATTTGGTATATAGTTTGTGTTGAAGTGGTTAGAATTGAAAATGATTGTCATACGCTAGAAATTACGTGTTAAGTTGCGATTTTATGCGTTTTTAAACGTTTTTGGGATTGTTGCGCATAAAGTAGCTAAAACTTGTTGTTTTGTATTTTGAACGAAACATGGCACACAATACTATTTGGTATATATTATTGTGTTGAAGTGGTTAGAATTGAAAATCATAGTAATATGCTAAAAATTACGTGTTAAGTTGCGATTTTTTGCGTTTTTAAGCGTTTTTGGCACTTTTGCGCATAAAGTAGCTCAAACTTGGTTTGTTTTGCACGAAACTTGGTACACAACACTATTTGTTATATATTATTGTGTTGAAGTGTTTAGAGTTTAAAATCATAGTCATATGTTAGAAATTACGTGTAAAGTTGTGAGTTTATGCGTTTTTATGCGTTTTTTGCACTTTTACGCATAAAGTATAAACTTGGTTTTTTTTGCACGGAATATGGCACACAACACTATTTGGTATATATTATTCTGTTGAAGTGCTTAGAATTGGAAATCATACTCATATGCTAGAAATTTCATGTGAAGTTGGGATTTATTGCGTTTTTAAGCGTTTTTGGCACTTTTATACATAAAGTAGCTCAAACTTGGTTTCTTTTGCTCGAAACTTTGCACACAACACTATTTGGTATATATTATTGTGTTGAAGTGGTTAGAACTAAAAATCATAGTCATATGCTAGAAATTACGTAAAGTTGCGATTTTATGCGTTTTTAAACGTTTTTGGCACTTTTGCGCATAAAGTAGCTCAAACTTGGTTTGTTTTGCACGAAACGTGGCATACAACACTATAAGGTATATATTATTGTGTTTAAGTGGTTAGAATTGAAAATCATAGTCATATGCTAGAAATTACGTGTTAAGTTTTGATTTTATGTGTTTTTAAGCGTTTTTGGCACTTTTGAGCATAAAGTAACTTAGTTTGTAGTGAACGAAACTTGGCACACAACACTATTTGGTATGTATTATTGTTTTGAAGTGGTTAGAAATGAAATATTCATATGCTAAAAATTGCGTGTTAAGTTGTGATTTTATGCGTTTTAAAGCGTTTTTGGCACTTTTGCGCATAAGGTAGCTCAAACTTGGTTTGTTTTGCACGAAACTTGGTACACAACACTCTTTGGTATTATAATATTCTATTTGGTATATATTATATTGTTGAAGTGGTTAAAATTTAAAATCATAGTCATATGCTAGAAATTACGTGTTAAGATGCGTTCTTATGCGTTTTAAGCGTTTTTGTCACTTTTGCGCATAAATTAGCTCTAAGTTAGTTTGTTTTGCACGAAACTTTGCACACAACACTATTTGGTATATAGTTTGTGTTGAAGTGGTTAGAATTGAAAATGATAGTCATATGCTAGAAATTACGTGTTAAGTTGCGATTTTATGCGTTTTTAAACGTTTTTGGGATTGTTGCGCATAAAGTAGCTAAAACTTGGTTTGTTTTGAACGAAACTTGGCACACAACACTATTTGGTGTATATTATTGTGTTGAAGTGGTTAGAATTTAAAATCATAGACATATGCTAGAAATTACGTGTTAAATTGCGATTTATGCGTTTTCAAGTGCTTTTGGCAGTTTTGCGCATAAAAGTAGCTCAAACTTGGTTTGTTTTGCCCGAAACTTGGCACACAACACTATTTGGTATATAGTTTGTGTTGAAGTGGTTAGAATTGAAAATGATTGTCATACGCTAGAAATTACGTGTTAAGTTGCGATTTTATGCGTTTTTAAACGTTTTTGGGATTGTTGCGCATAAAGTAGCTAAAACTTTGGTTTGTTTTGAACGAAACATGGCACACAATACTATTTGGTATATATTATTGTGTTGAAGTGGTTAGAATTGAAAATCATAGTAATATGCTAAAAATTACGTGTTAAGTTGCGATTTTTTGCGTTTTTAAGCGTTTTTTGGCACTTTTGCGCATAAAGTAGCTCAAACTTGGTTTGTTTTGCACGAAACTTGGTACACAACACTATTTGTTATATATATTGTGTTGAAGTGTTTAGAGTTTAAAATCATAGTCATATGTTAGAAATTACGTGTAAAGTTGTGAGTTTATGCGTTTTTATGCGTTTTTTGCACTTTTTACGCATAAAGTATAAACTTGGTTTTTTTTGCACGGAATATGGCACACAACACTATTTGGTATATATTATTCTGTTGAAGTGCTTAGAATTGGAAATCATACTCATATGCTAGAAATTTCATGTGAAGTTGGGATTTATTGCGTTTTTAAGCGTTTTTGGCACTTTTATACATAAAGTAGCTCAAACTTGGTTTCTTTTGCTCGAAACTTTGCACACAACACTATTTGGTATATATTATTGTGTTGAAGTGGTTAGAACTAAAAAATCATAGTCATATGCTAGAAATTACGTAAAGTTGCGATTTTATGCGTTTTTAAACGTTTTTGGCACTTTTGCGCATAAAGTAGCTCAAACTTGGTTTGTTTTGCACGAAACGTGGCATACAACACTATAAGGTATATATTATTGTGTTTAAGTGGTTAGAATTGAAAATCATAGTCATATGCTAGAAATTACGTGTTAAGTTTTGATTTTATGTGTTTTTAAGCGTTTTTGGCACTTTTGAGCATAAAGTAACTTAGTTTGTAGTGAACGAAACTTGGCACACAACACTATTTGGTATGCTATTATTGTGTTGAAGTGGTTAGAAATGAAATATTCATATGCTAAAAATTGCGTGTTAAGTTGTGATTTTATGCGTTTTAAAGCGTTTTTGGCACTTTTGCGCATAAGGTAGCTCAAACTTGGTTTGTTTTGCACGAAACTTGGTACACAACACTCTTTGGTATTATAATATTCTATTTGGTATATATTATATTGTTGAAGTGGTTAAAATTTAAAATCATAGTCATATGCTAGAAATTACGTGTTAAGATGCGTTCTTATGCGTTTTTAAGCGTTTTTGTCACTTTTGCGCATAAATTAGCTCTAAGTTAGTTTGTTTTGCACGAAACTTTGCACACAACACTATTTGGTATATAGTTTGTGTTGAAGTGGTTAGAATTGAAAATGATAGTCATATGCTAGAAATTACGTGTTAAGTTGCGATTTTATGCGTTTTTAAACGTTTTTGGGATTGTTGCGCATAAAGTAGCTAAAACCTTGGTTTGTTTTGAACGAAACTTGGCACACAACACTATTTGGTGTATATTATTGTGTTGAAGTGGTTAGAACTAAAAATCATAGTCCATATGCTAGAAATTACGTAAAGTTGCGATTTTATGCGTTTTTAAACGTTTTTGGCACTTTTGCGCATAAAGTAGCTCAAACTTGGTTTGTTTTGCACGAAACGTGGCATACAACACTATATGGTATATATTATTGTGTTTAAGTGGTTAGAATTGAAAATCATAGTCATATGCTAGAAATTACGTGTTAAGTTTTGATTTTATGTGTTTTTAAGCGTTTTTGGCACTTTTGAGCATAAAGTAACTTAGTTTGTAGTGCACGAAACTTGGCACAAAACACTATTTGGTATGTATTATTGTGTTGAAGTGGTTAGAAATGAAATATTCATATGCTAAAAATTGCGTGTTAAGTTGTGATTTTATGCGTTTTTAAGCGTTTTTTGCACTTTTGCGCATAAGGTAGCTCAAACTTGGTTTGTTTTGCACGAAACTTGGTACACAACACTCTTTGGTATTATAATATTCTATTTGGTATATATTATATTGTTGAAGTGGTTAAAATTTAAAATCATAGTCATATGCTAGAAATTACGTGTTAAGATGCGTTCTTATGCGTTTTTAAGCGTTTTTGTCACTTTTGCGCATAAATTAGCTCTAAGTTAGTTTGTTTTGCACGAAACTTTGCACACAACACTATTTGGTATATAGTTTGTGTTGAAGTGGTTAGAATTGAAAATGATAGTCATATGCTAGAAATTACGTGTTAAGTTGCGATTTTATGCGTTTTTAAACGTTTTTGGGATTGTTGCGCATAAAGTAGCTAAAACTTGGTTTGTTTTGAACGAAACTTGGCACACAACACTATTTGGTGTATATTATTGTGTTGAAGTGGTTAGAATTTAAAATCATAGACATATGCTAGAAATTACGTGTTAAGTTGCGATTTTATGCGTTTTCAAGTGTTTTTGGCACTTTTGCGCATAAAAGTAGCTCAAACTTGGTTTGTTTTGCTCGAAACTTGGCACACAACACTATTTGGTATATAGTTTGTGTTGAAGTGGTTAGAATTGAAAATGATAGTCATATGCTAGAAATTACGTGTTAAGTTGCGATTTTATGCGTTTTTAAACGTTTTTGGGATTGTTGCGCATAAAGTAGCTAAAACTTGGTTTGTTTTGAACGAAACATGGCACACAATACTATTTGGTATATATTATTGTGTTGAAGTGGTTAGAATTGAAAATCATAGTAATATGCTAAAAATTACGTGTTAAGTTGCGATTTTTTGCGTTTTTAAGCGTTTTTGGCACTTTTGCGCATAAAGTAGCTCAAACTTGGTTTGTTTTGCACGAAACTTGGTACACAACACTATTTGTTATATATTATTGTGTTGAAGTGTTTAGAGTTTAAAATCATAGTCATATGTTAGAAATTACGTGTAAAGTTGTGAGTTTATGCGTTTTTTATGCGTTTTTTGCACTTTTACGCATAAAGTATAAACTTGGTTTTTTTTGCACGGAATATGGCACACAACACTATTTGGTATATATTATTCTGTTCAAGTGGTTAGAATTGGAAATCATACTCATATGCTAGAAATTACATGTGAAGTTGGGATTTATTCCGTTTTTAAGCGTTTTTGGCACTTTTATACATAAAGTAGCTCAAACTTGGTTTCTTTTGCTCGAAACTTTGCACACAACACTATTTGGTATATATTATTGTGTTGAAGTGGTTAGAACTAAAAATCATAGTCATATGCTAGAAATTACGTAAAGTTGCGATTTTATGCGTTTTTAAACGTTTTTGGCACTTTTGCGCATAAAGTAGCTCAAACTTGGTTTGTTTTGCACGAAACGTGGCATACAACACTATATGGTATATATTATTGTGTTTAAGTGGTTAGAATTGAAAATCATAGTCATATGCTAGAAATTACGTGTTAAGTTTTGATTTTATGTGTTTTTAAGCGTTTTTGGCACTTTTGAGCATAAAGTAACTTAGTTTGTAGTGCACGAAACTTGGCACAAAAACACTATTTGGTATGTATTATTGTGTTGAAGTGGTTAGAAATGAAATATTCATATGCTAAAAATTGCGTGTTAAGTTGTGATTTTATGCGTTTTTAAGCGTTTTTGGCACTTTTGCGCATAAGGTAGCTCAAACTTGGTTTGTTTTGCACGAAACTTGGTACACAACACTCTTTGGTATTATAATATTCTATTTGGTATATATTATATTGTTGAAGTGGTTAAAATTTAAAAATCATAGTCATATGCTATAAATTACGTGTTAAGATGCGTTCTTATGCGTTTTTAAGCGTTTTTGTCACTTTTGCGCATAAATTAGCTCTAACTTAGTTTGTTTTGCACGAAACTTTGCACACAACACTATTTGGTATATAGTTTGTGTTGAAGTGGTTAGAATTGAAAATGATAGTCATATGCTAGAAATTACGTGTTAAGTTGCGATTTTATGCGTTTTTAAACGTTTTTGGGATTGTTGCGCATAAAGTAGCTAAAACTTGGTTTGTTTTGAACGAAACTTGGCACACAACACTATTTGGTGTATATTATTGTGTTGAAGTAGTTAGAATTTAAAATCATAGACATATGCTAGAAATTACGTGTTAAGTTGCGATTTTATGCGTTTTCAACTGTTTTTGGCACTTTTGCGCATAAAAGTAGCTCAAACTTGGTTTGTTTTGCTCGAAACTTGGCACACAACACTATTTGGTATATAGTTTGTGCTTGAAGTGGTTAGAATTGGAAATGATAGTCATATGCTAGAAATTACGTGTTAAGTTGCGATTTTATGCGTTTTTTAAACGTTTTTGGGATTGTTGCGCATAAAGTAGCTAAAACTTGGTTGTTTTGAACGAAACATGGCACACAATACTATTTGGTATATATTATTGTGTTGAAGTGGTTAGAATTGAAAATCATAGTAATATGCTAAAAATTACGTGTTAAGTTGCGATTTTTTGCGTTTTTAAGCGTTTTTGGCACTTTTGCGCATAAAGTAGCTCAAACTTGGTTTGTTTTGCACGAAACTTGGTACACAACACTATTTGTTATATATTATTGTGTTGAAGTGTTTAGAGTTTAAAATCATAGTCATATGTTAGAAATTACGTGTAAAGTTGTGAGTTTATGCGTTTTATGCGTTTTTTGCACTTTTACGCATAAAGTATAAACTTGGTTTTTTTTGCACGGAATATGGCACACAACACTATTTGGTATATATTATTCTGTTCAAGTGGTTAGAATTGGAAATCATACTCATATGCTAGAAATTACATGTGAAGTTGGGATTTATTGCGTTTTTTAAGCGTTTTTGGCACTTTTATACATAAAGTAGCTCAAACTTGGTTTCTTTTGCTCGAAACTTTGCACACAACACTATTTGGTATATATTATTGTGTTGAAGTGGTTAGAACTAAAAATCATAGTCATATGCTAGAAATTACGTAAAGTTGCGATTTTATGCGTTTTTAAACGTTTTTGGCACTTTTGCGCATAAAGTAGCTCAAACTTGGTTTGTTTTGCACGAAACGTGGCATACAACACTATATGGTATATATTATTGTGTTTAAGTGGTTAGAATTGAAAATCATAGTCATATGCTAGAAATTACGTGTTAAGTTTTGATTTTATGTGTTTTTAAGCGTTTTTGGCACTTTTGAGCATAAAGTAACTTAGTTTGTAGTGCACGAAACTTGGCACACAACACTATTTGGTATATATTATTGTGTTGAAGTGGTTATAAATGAAATATTCATATGCTAAAAATTGCGTGTTAAGTTGTGATTTTATGCGTTGTTAAGCGTTTTTGGCACTTTTGCGCATAAGGTAGCTCAAACTTGGTTTGTTTTGCACGAAACTTGGTACACAACACTCTTTGGTATTATAATATTCTATTTGGTATATATTATATTGTTGAAGTGGTTAAAATTTAAAATCATAGTCATATGCTAGAAATTACGTGTTAAGATGCGTTCTTATGCGTTTTTAAGCGTTTTTGTCACTTTTGCGCATATATTAGCTCTAAGTTAGTTTGTTTTGCACGAAACTTTGCACACAACACTATTTGGTATATAGTTTGTGTAGAAGTGGTTAGAATTGAACATGATAGTCATATGCTAGAAATTACGTGTTAAGTTGCGATTTTATGCGTTTTTAAACGTTTTTGGGATTGTTGCGCATAAAGTAGCTAAAACTTGGTTTGTTTTGAACGAAACTTGGCACACAACACTATTTGGTGTATATTATTGTGTTGAAGTGGTTAGAATTTAAAATCATAGACATATGCTAGAAATTACGTGTTAAGTTGCGATTTTATGCGTTTTCAAGTGTTTTTGGCACTTTTGCGCATAAAAGTAGCTCAAACTTAGTTTGTTTTGCTCGAAACTTGGCACACAACACTATTTGGTATATAGTTTGTGTTGAAGTGGTTAGAATTGAAAATGATAGTCATATGCTAGAAATTACGTGTTAAGTTGCGATTTTATGCGTTTTTAAACGTTTTTGGGATTGTTGCGCATAAAGTAGCTAAAACTTGGTTTGTTTTGAACGAAACATGGCACACAATACTATTTGGTATATATATTATTGTGTTGAAGTGGTTAGAATTGAAAATCATAGTAATATGCTAAAAATTACGTGTTAAGTTGCGATTTTTTGCGTTTTTAAGCGTTTTTGGCACTTTTGCGCATAAAGTAGCTCAAACTTGGTTTGTTTTGCACGAAACTTGGTACACAACACTATTTGTTATATATTATTGTGTTGAAGTGTTTAGAGTTTAAAATCATAGTCATATGTTAGAAATTACGCGTAAAGTTGTGAGTTTATGCGTTTTTATGCGTTTTTTGCACTTTTACGCATAAAGTATAAACTTGGTTTTTTTTTGCACGGAATATGGCACACAACACTATTTGGTATATATTATTCTGTTCAAGTGGTTAGAATTGGAAATCATACTCATATGCTAGAAATTACATGTGAAGTTGGGATTTATTGCGTTTTTAAGCGTTTTTGGCACTTTTATACATAAAGTAGCTCAAACTTGGTTTCTTTTGCTCGAAACTTTGCACACAACACTATTTGGTATATATTATTGTGTTGAAGTGGTTAGAACTAAAAATCATAGTCATATGCTAGAAATTACGTAAAGTTGCGATTTTATGCGTTTTTAAACGTTTTTGGCACTTTTGCGCATAAAGTAGCTCAAACTTGGTTTGTTTTGCACGAAACGTGGCATACAACACTATATGGTATATATTATTGTGTTTAAGTGGTTAGAACTGAAAATCATAGTCATATGCTAGAAATTACGTGTTAAGTTTTGATTTTATGTGTTTTTAAGCGTTTTTGGCACTTTTGAGCATAAAGTAACTTAGTTTGTAGTGCACGAAACTTGGCACACAACACTATTTGGTATATATTATTGTGTTGAAGTGGTTAGAAATGAAATATTCATATGCCAAAAATTGCGTGTTAAGTTGTGATTTTATGCGTTGTTAAGCGTTTTTGGCACTTTTGCGCATACGGTAGCTCAAACTTGGTTTGTTTTGCACGAAACTTGGTACACAACACTCTTTGGTATTATAATATTCTATTTGGTATATATTATATTGTTGAAGTGGTTAAAATTTAAAATCATAGTCATATGCTAGAAATTACGTGTTAAGATGCGTTCTTATGCGTTTTTAAGCGTTTTTGTCACTTTTGCGCATATATTAGCTCTAAGTTAGTTTGTTTTGCACGAAACTTTGCACACAACACTATTTGGTATATAGTTTGTGTAGAAGTGGTTAGAATTGAACATGATAGTCATATGCTAGAAATTAC